>NC_134840.1:94296029-94601798 GCF_965363235.1 Mytilus galloprovincialis
TTGGTTTTTAACATGTATATCAGATTATCCTAATTACAGTTAGCAATGCATTGACAATATATAAATAAACATGCATTATTATTAATGCATATTTCTCCTCACAAATTTGTCGTTGGCCTGTGACAGAATCCAAAATGGAACTAAAATGAACTTAATCAGGTTAATATGGAAGCGAGACCAGCGTGATATTTAAGGACTTCCTTCATGACAATAAAACTCAAACCAACTGGCATCGTCTTACATTAAACTTTTAAAAACTTTTCATGAGTTTACACATCGATTGTTGGCGGTTTTCTAACTTTGAATTTCAGTACGGTAAGGGGAAAGAAACTTGTTGTCGTCTTCAAATATCTCTGAATCAAATTCAAGCATTAGCTTTCAAAAAAGCTAAATTGGACCCCTTCACTGCTCGACACTCATAAATTGATAAGGATCGCAGACTATGTGACACAAGTGGGTGGATCAGATAAAGATCTCCAAGAGAACGAATATTTGATATTCTGAAAAAATATGGGTGGTATGAAAGAAAATTAATTTAACTTTGCACATTTATAGATTATTAATGATACCTTATCGCTAATCCCGTCTGACCCGGCCGCTTGAACTTTTGACGCATACAACAATCACTTTTCCATTGTGGCGTCAGATATTTTGTTTTATGACGTCAAAATTTTACGGGAACTTGTGTGATATACAGTAATGGCGGGCAAATAGCGATAAGATGTACCCCACGCATAGATGTCCTTATATATAATTAGTTGTCACATTTCAAAAACTTTCGGAATTTATAATTTGATCATCAAGTAAACTGACTTATTTCCGTGAATCACTCTTTCCAATTGCCATAGGGTGTAATGTTAAGAGCAAGACATTGCCTACAAGTGTAAAAAGCTGTTCTTGTTACATCAAATTTATATCGAAAGAAAATATATTCGTAATTCCATACTGCAATCGTGGTTTTACCTTCAAATGATGTGGCCATACTTATACTTGTATAAATGTAAAAATAAAAAAAATAAAAAGCATATTGTTTTAAAGTAAACAATCTGCAATTTCAGACCAGTAATCATTTGTAATTTTTGTTTATTTTGGTATCAAATAATAAAAAGAATATCAATGCAGACTGGGTTCAATAGTTGAAGATACCAGGATGACCATTAACTTTAATGAATGGACATATAAGTAATTAATGATTTGATCTATGAGTTCTTTTAAAGTTGTCACATTATAAGTGTCAGTAAGTGTGACTTTTAAAACTTCTTATAAAGCTGAAGCCTGTGAACTTATTACAACTCACAGTAACTGTATTTGAAATCTTAACAGTCTAGCTACATAGGAAGATTTTTAACTGACGAAGCCATGATAACTTTGACAAAAAAGAAAGAAATATCCGAAAAGTCGTCTGCTAAAATTCCATGGAAAAACTAAGACATTCTGAACACAAACGACACTGTGCATACGTTGCACTGGTATATTATTGTAATGTCATGGCTATGCATTTTTTTTTATCCGATTCACATTTTCAAAGAAACAAAACCAACATTTAAGAAGACGCTGATACGGTTTGGCTGCTGCTGTATCCTTGCCTTTCTACTAAGAACGAACTGTGTCCGAATAACAATTGGTCTTTTTGTTGGAGACTTTCTAGAGGAAACTAGAGACTTTGAACTTTCAGCTATTACGTAGATGATTCTCTGTTTTGTCAACATGACATTTATATTATATGTTTCTTATAAACCAGACGGAACAAGAGTTTTCTTTGATCAGTGGGACAAAAGCCGAGAATTAGCATTTACTTTTTTTTAAAAATAAAAACTTTGAGACATACAATAGCTTTCTCACCAAGCAAATTATTGAAAGTAATGGTAAGATAGGAAAAGACATTACTCAGCTTCACTTAGTGCACTTAGAACTGTGTAAGACTATCAGCAGTCTGGATAGCTCATTCAGTTGGCTTTTATTTTCTTGGTTTGTACTGAACATTGGAAATGGGTATTTTACAGCCATTGTACTTTTGAACAGTTCGTATGACGTATTTTGTAACATCTAACTGCTGTTTTGGATGATTGCCAGTTGTGTTTACATAGGTGGAACCTCAATCGCAGCAGCTATCCTCCATTAAAAGTCAATGAAACTGAGGACAGGGGACCCTTTAATATTTACCCGAATTTGTAGATATATATTGAGTTACTTAGTTATTGTCTTTATTTGTTTTTGTTGTTGTTATATGTCACAAACTGTAAAGTTTATATGGCAATGAAACTTTGCATTGAATTGAATTGATATAAACTTCTTTTTAAAATCCGATTTGTTTGCAGTTTCATAAAAACGAACAATATAACCCAGTTTTTGGTCCGTCATAAGAGCTAATAATGTTTGAACAAAAATTGGGGACATTGCAGCAATTGTGGTCGTTAATTTCAGCACCACTAGATAGAAAAAGTGATGAGACAAAACGTGTTTAGTATGTTGACACTACATGAAAAATCCGTCAATCATCATGAAGTTTTAGAAAGTCAAAATTATTAACTCTATTGTAGTAAATACGTTTCCTTCTGTACGAGCTCATATGCAAGTTGATTAAAATATTACGTTTACCACCACTTATAGTTAATTTCGATGTTTTGGGGACTCTTGGTCGCGTAGGATATCGACCGCAGAACTCATGTCTCTGCACGTTGAGTGATTTGGTTATTGAGCATTTGTTTATCTAATGCCTTGTGTTAAATAAGTATTTTATGGAGATAATAAACTTATCATGGATATCAGAATTAAATTAATTTGTTTACGCCAGACACGCGTTTCTTTACAAAATACTCATCAGTGGCGCTCGAATCCCATAAAGTCAACAAAGGCCAAATAAAGTACGAAGTTAAAAAGCATTGATGATCAAAATTCCTAAAAGTTTTGCCAAATACAGTTAAGGTAATCTATTCCTGAGGTAAGTATTTCAAAAAATTCAAAATTTTTGTAAACAGTTAATTTATAAATGTCACCATATCAATGATAATTGATGTCAGCACAGAAGTTCTGACTACTACTAGGCTGGTGATACAATCAGGCAACTAAAACTCCACCAACAGTAGCAAAAGGACTTAGAGATGTAGGATATACGTCAATGACACATCACCCAAACGACACACAAATAGCAAGCAGGGAAAAAAATAGATCCACTGTAATAAAGGGCTGAAAATTTGACTGCCATACGTTTTAAAAGAAATATGTTTGATGTATCAAATAATTTTACAACAACTAGGAAACAAACTCCTTTCATTAAAATTGTTTCCCTTCTTCTAATGTCAATTTGTTTATAAGTTACGCGTGTGGTTATATATATATATATATACACCAATCAGTCTTATCTCTGCCTCCGAATTTGAATGTTTAACTTTAGGCTTCTATATGATTCCCACCTGATTGATCATTCATGGTACTAGTATTTGATTTCCTATAAATAGTTTATTAGATCTACAACAAAGATGGGATAAAACGTGCTTGTTTCACACACACACATCAAGTTTCTTTTAATGTTTATTAGTTTATATATTGGATTGATTGCATGTTACTGCAATCCAAAAATAACTGTTTAACTAAAAAGTAATATTTTTTTTTATCTTTTTGTTTTTAATCTGTGCCATGATATTCTAAACAGATATATCATGATAAGGAGGGGTATTTTCCGCAAATACCCCTTAAGAACATGATATATCTGCTTTTAAATTGTACCGAATGTTAATGTTCAAAAACGCAATGACTACAAGCGTCCAGTCAGATAAGAGTATTTTTTGGCAAATATCACGAAACAGAGTGTAAAAAGGCATATCCATTTGGCAAATACCCCGGCGGCGTTAAAAATTGAACGATATTCATTTGATAACAGCAAATTCGTGAAAAATATGCTGGGTATCAACCAATCAAAATACAGGACTCTTACATAAGGTGTAATTACACCCTAAATCACATAACGTTATTTTAATTTTTGCGTACGAACAATTGCAATGAAATTACCCATAGTCATTTAGATTATGAAAAGGCTAATTTACTATATATACAAATAATATAAAATTGTAAATTGTTTAAAGTAAACATTCATCAATTTCAGATAAGTAGAAATGATGAAGTTATTTATCTCAGTAAATTAAAGTAACTATAGGTAAATATCAATCCCACTTACTAATGACACAATGCTTCATTAATGGAAGTTACAACGATTAACTTTGACGTAAGGCTATTGACATACAAATCAATTAATGCTTCCATTTATCTACAATCTTTAATTGTCAATTTTAAAGTATCAGCGTATATATAAGCATTTGAAATTCTTTTCAACAAACTGAAACCATTTAGTGAAACCAAATGCTCTGACACCAGTGCTTCTATTCCGTACAAACTAAAAGTGAACCTGAAGTAACGATGTCTTCATTGACGAAAAGGAAAGCTTCAACCGAACATTCCTCGGCTAAAATCGCCTGGACCAACGAAGACACTGGGAGCACAGATGATATTACCACTACAATGTACTGGTACATCATGACAATGGCATGGTTTGGCTTGTTTTATCCCTTCAAAATATTCAAAGATGGTCCAAAGGAACAACTATTATCGAAAACAAAATTACCACGATGTAGAAAGACAGTGATGCATTTCGGATTTTGCTTTAGCCTTGCGTTTTTACTAGGAATGAATTGTGTCAGAGCTACAGTTGGTATTTTTGTTGGAGACTTTCTTGATCTTACTCGTAACTTTAAACTTGTTCATGCTACATGGGTGACTCTTTGCTTTGTCAATACTGCATCCCTTTTATACGTTTCTTACAAACCAGAAGGATTACGTGCTTTCTTTGATCAATGGAACAAAAGTCGAAAATATGCATTTTTACATTTTGGATTTAAAACAAACGGAAGAAAAATAAAGATGAAAGTCATTGTATATCTTACAATAGCACTTATTTTAGTTGTTTTTAACATCGTATCGGTCGGCACAATCATGTTTGGTGGTTTCGGATTCGCATCTGACTCATTCTCGCTCGTCTTTTCAGCTCCATTTAAACCTACGACGACCGTTAAAGTGTTTGTACATTTATTAAATGTTATAAACGGAATAGCATGGATATTTCCTGTCATATTCTTTATTCTTCTCTGTTCTACTCTTAAAGATGACTTGGAGACATACAACACATTTCTAAATAAGCAAACTAAGGATAATAATGGTAAAATAGGACAAAATCTGACTCAGCTTCGGATAATGCACTTAGAACTGTGTAAAACTATCAACAGTCTGGATAGCTCATTCAGTTGGCTTCTGTTTACTTGGTTTGTGCTTAACATTGGAAATGGCTGTTTCATAGCCTTTTTACTTCTAAACACTTCATATGATATATTTGGTACCAGTGTGCTGGTGTTTTGGCTCATTGCCAGCTGTGTTTATATAGGTGCAACATCTATTTTAGCGGCCATCCTCCAGGAAAAGGTAATTTAATCTTAAATTATGAAATATTGTTCTCGGTAGATGTGAAAACGAATAAAGTGAAACTCATACTGGCCATTGGTTCTGAACATCAACATAGACAAAGGAGTGGGCAATTTTTTTTTATTTTTAGTTATATAACGATTTTGGCCTAAGCCACCCAGAGCAATGATTATTTCCCGATTTTGATTCATGAGTTTTGAACAGCGGTATACTACTGTTGCCTTTGTTTTGCATCAAAATCAATTCCATTTACACAGCATTACCAATATTGTTGTTTGACATCGAAATTTGCCAAAATACACATTACTAAGTTTATGATAAAAATACCATTGTTTGACATGTTTGCAAGTATGTGTAATGCAATTTGACGTTTATGTGTTGTAGTGACAGTAGAGTCATCTATGTTTAAAGCAATTTCACAATTAGTCAGAGCTACTAAGAAATTGTTTACTTTCCATACAAGCTACTGGATATACCTTTGATTTTGAAAAAGTAGGTGTATATTATATTCATATAACATGGTTATCGCCTCCAGCTTTTATATTTTGAGCCTATGACTTAAAATGGTAGAAATCAAATTTGTTAAGATAATCCGACATTCATTTACTTAAGAGACATATGATATTCAGCCCTAGTGAATTAACGCTATACTCTAAATAAGCCCATACTTATTTTAACCGTTAAACCCAATTCAAACCTTTATTTAAGTACAGGGTTATAACTCTATTTTCAAAATATGACATAATATCATATTAAATCAGACATTTATTTCACCAGTCAACAACGCAACAGTTACCAACTTCATCTTGACACTGAATACTATCTTGTACGATAACTTTAAACAATTGTTACGAATAAAGAACGCGTAAAAGATTTCCCCTTTCTTTAATTGACCTGGATTTCTAGTATTCTATTATTTCAAGGTACATTAATAACATGTGATCTCTGACTGATTGTGTATATTTCGTTTATGTTGTTGAAGGTCGAAATGCACGTAAAACATTTGCGATCAAATTCACTATCAAAACACATTGGATCAAATGAGTCTCTGTCAAATGTTTGATTCTATTGTTTAATTGAAAACCATTTTTTGTTGTCTATTATACAACAACATATTTTCTTGGACTGGTCGATGGCAATATTCAATATTACTTCCTATGATCTGAAAACTGCTTTTCAAGCAAGTTCACCCAAAGAAAGAGAGTTTGAACGGACATCTATTTGTCATGGTAGTTTGGTGGAAATTGAAATATTCAAAGAAGGTGGTGTTGTTGACGCATACTACAAATGAAAGTCATACCCCGGTAAAGGGGTCACTATGGAGATTTGTTGAAAATCTAAAATTAGTCCTGTTAAAGACAGAAGGAATTTTGTCGGAGTGATTAATATATTGAGGTTAGAGTAAATAAACAAAACTAACTGTTGTCTAAGCTTTTCACTCTGAATCAAATGGGATGTGAAGTCTTATATATCGTACAAACTTTTTCAAAAGCCAATGACGTTTTATCGAAAAATTGTTTGCCTATAACAATGGGTGATAATGGTGACAGTCATTTCCTAATTGGCGAATCGTGAAAAATAAACTAGTGCAAATTGTTCAAATCAAATAGTCAACAATTTCTGATGATTTGAAACTGATGCAATTAATATTTCAGTTATTAGAATGAAAAGAAGGTAAATATCAATCACATCTACTGGTGCCAGTATGAATAGGTAAATGAAGTTACAACGTTAAATCGCTAAATCAATGCTTCCATTTTTTCCATTTTATTAATTTATTAACTATCATTAAAAAAATCTAGTTTGCGACGTTATTATTTTTACCATTAACGAGGACTTGTTTTTTAGTGTTTGTGAGATCAATTGGTATGCTTGTTTTATTCTTTTAACCTGCTGTGTTGTTACGTCTGTGGTGGATGTTAACAAAGAATTATTAGTAGCTGGCTTGATCCCAATAATTGTCAGTCACATTAACCTATTAAGTCTTTTGGGATTGCTTCATCAGTCAATATATAAAGGATTTGTAAATATCGGTAATTCAAATGGGAGTTAAAGCTTCCAAAAATGCAAAAAAAAAACGATTAAGGACTATGCTTTTGGTTTTCTGCTCAGTGCGTTGAATTGAAGCTTTTGGTTTTGTTTTTTCCATCGTTCCTGACAAAGATAAATTCAGAATGCGCTTTGGACGCATTCTTTGTGATGTTGGTTTTTTTTTTTTTACATCTTATAGATTTGTTTCAGGTACTAGGTACTTTGATTTTGATGCTTAGATGCTTAGCATACACCTGATTAGTTTAATTAATTAAAACATATGTTTTCCGTTTGTTCTGATGTTTTGTTGAGTACACAATTGACCTAGGTTTTAGAGAGAGTCCGTTATCTTATGATTGTCGCTGTTTTCGTTTATTGTGATGCATTTCCTCGTCGGTTTTATCTAGGGTTATATACCGTTCAAGGTCAACTTCTGTATCTGTCGTATAAAAATCTCAAATCTGTTCGTTTTGTACAAGAAAAATATTCATAAATGGTGATAAAGTTATGTAACTGAATTGATGTGAGATGTTGGATGTTTCATATCAAGACTGTGTATATAGGTTGGTTAGAGCGAAGTTTTCGTTTTGAAGATAGTACTTTGGCCTATAATGGTTTACTTTTACAAATTGTGAGCTCGCTTAAGAGTTGTCCTACTAGTGCTCGTACCACATGTCTATGAAAGCTTTTTAAAAGTCATTGGCGTGTGGTACTTATAACAGTAATCGTTATTTGCCACTGTCAACTTTTAATTTACCAAATGCAAATAAAATAAAATTATGAAAAAGAAAGATATTTGTTTTAGTAAATTAAAGTAACTTAAGTGTGTGATACCATTCTTTGAGGGAATTCGATGTTTATTCATTCAAACACAATGTATAACAATACCACTATATAAATCAGAATGATTTCTTTGCAGTGTTTTAAGAAATGATTTTACTTTGTAGTAGTGTAATATTTGTGAAACATTCAATAATTAAATAAGGCGAATTTTCTGCTGTATAAAATCCACAAGTATGTACACTTTTGAAGCCAATACTTTTTAAAGCCACACTAAAAGATCCAAAAACTATACTGAACGACATGTTTATGAAATTACAGCAATTTGTTTGCTTGAAAACTTTTATTCGTTATTGCAAAAAAAAATGACTTAAAATATCTGATATTTTCTCCCTACCCAGTTTACCCCTAATGTTGTGTATAATGTGGACTAGTCATTGTTATTGAGTCTTAGGCAATTTGATTGGATAAAGCAATTGGTTGACCTGCTTTACATACATGACTATTAATTATCAAGAACGTGCCTGACTGTGTATGGCTATCAAAATGACCTTTAAACTGAACAATGTACAAGTCAATATAATAATTTATCAATGAAAGTAAAGGTGTGATTTTCACAAAATGTTCAGAGTAAACATAAGATAGACATATTTTTTAAAGCTTAATGCGTAGAAAAAAGAGATAGAATGAGACGTTTATTCTATTAAACAATATATAAAAAAGAAGATGTGGTATGATTGCCAATGAGACAACTATCCACAAAAGACCAAAATGACACAAACATTAACAATTATAGGTCACCGTACGGCCTTCAACAATGAGCAAAGCCCATACCGCATAGAGTCAGCTATAAAAGGCCCCGATAAGACAATGTAAAACAATTCAGACGAGAAAAACTAACGGCCTTATTTATGTTAAAAAAAATGAACGAAAAACAAATATGTAACACATAAACAAACGACAACCACTGAATTACAGGCTCCTGACTTGGGACAGGCACATACATAAATAATGTGGCGGGGTTAAACATGTTAGCGGGATCCCAACACTCCCCCTAACCTGGGACAGTGGTATAACAGTACAACATAAGAACGAACTATACAAATCAGTTGAAAAAGGCTTAATAAAATTAACGGTACCAATTTTCTTGCACTTAACTCATCAGATAGACAAAAAATAAAAAAATAAGTATTTCTCAAAGAGAAATGCCGAAATACATTTTACCTACGGCTATCCCTGTTAAATTACTTTTTATCATAACAGGAAAAGGCATTTTAAGTCTCATTGGAATATATTAATCACAATTAATCTCAAACTTATGAAGTCAGTCAATAATGTCAAATTATGTTCAAACTGCTTATTTTTGGACGTCAAAAGTCGACCATTTTAATGTCAATTTCGTATATCTCACAAAATCTTGTTAGGCATTATAACGGTTACTATCAATTCCATTTACTAAAGACACAATGCTTCAGTAATGGGAGTTACAACGATTAACTTTAACGTTAATTTAGCTATTGACAATGAAATCCAATAATCCTCCCATTTTTATGAATTCCTTAATTGCAATTAACAGTATAGGTATAAAAGCATTGCAAAGTCTACAAACTAACTGAAATCATTTAGTTAAACCAAATGCTCTGACGCTAGTGCTTCTTTTCGGGATAAACTGAGAGTGAACCTGAACTAAAGATGTCTTCATTGACAAAAAGAAAAGCTTCATCCAAACATTCGTCTGAAAAAATCACTCGGACCAACGAGAATATCCTGAGCACAGATGATATTTCCACTACAATGTACTGGTACATTATAATAATGTCATGGTTTGGCTTGTTTTATCCCTTCGAAATTTTAAAAGATGGTCAAAATGAAAAACAATTTACGAAAACAAAATTACCACGATGTAGAAAGCTTAAAACAATGATGCATTTCGGATTTTGCTTAAGCCTTGCTATTTTACTGGGAATGAATTGTGTCAGAGCTACAGTTGGTATTTTTGTTGGAGACTTTCTAGATGAAACTAGAATCTTTAAACTTGTTCATGTTACATGGGCAACTCTTTGTTTTGTCAATTGTGCATCTCTTTTATACGTTTCTTACAAACCAGAAGGATTACGTGCTTTCTTTGATCAGTGGAATAAAAGTCGAGAATTTGCATTTTTAAATTTTGGATTTAAAACAAACGGAGAAAAAATCAAAACAAAAGTAATTGTTTATCTTGCAATAGCTTTTATCTTTGTTCTTTTTAACATTGTATCGGTCGGTATAATCATGTTTGGTGGTTTTGGATCTGCATCTGACTCGTTTTCGCTCGTCTTTTCAGCTCCATTTAAACCAACGACGACCGTAAAATTATTTTTTTATGCATTGGTTGTTATTGACAACATAGCATGGATATATCCAGTCATATTCTTTGTTCTTCTATGTTCTACTTTTAAAGTTGACTTAGAGACATACAACACGTTTCTTAGCAGTCAAACAAAGGAAAGCAACGGCAAAATAGGGAAATATCTCACTCAGCTTCGGATAATGCACTTAGAACTGTGTAAAACTATCAACAGTCTGGATAGTTCATTCAGTTGGCTTTTGTTAACCTGGTTTGTGCTTAACATCGGAAATGGCTGTTTTATAGCGTTTGTTCTTCTTAACAGTTCATATGACATATTTGGTACAAGTGTGCTCGTGTTTTGGCTTATTGTCAGCTGTGTTTATATAGGTGCAACATCTATATCAGCGGCCATCCTCCAGGAAAAGGTAATTTGATTCTAAATTATGAAATATTGTTTACGCGAAAACGAATAGAATGAAACTCATCATAGCCTTTGTTTATGTAAATCAAGATAGACAAAAGGGTGGGCAAATGTTTAAAAAAAAAATGTTCTATGTATAATGAAATTTGACGTTGTTTTTTTGTTGTTGTTGTAGTGACAGTGGAGTCATCTCTGTTTAATGCAATTTCAAAATTAGTCAGAGCTACTAAAAAATTGTTAACTCTCCATACACGCTACTGGAAATACCTTTGATTATGAAAAAGTCGGTATATATGATTTTCATATAACATTTTCATCCCCTGTTTAGTATATTTCTAGGATTTTGATTGGTTAATGCACGTCGTTACAAAACCCATAGCCCCTGGGTGTTGCTAACCCATATACCCGGACGATGCTAACCATTATAATCCCGGGGAACTTCACGCAAGATTTCCTTAGTTCGTGGTTGCTCCTTGTGAAATACTGAATTCTGTAGATTATCCATGATGTCTGTAATAAAATATTTAATTCATTAACGATTTTGTTCTATTATGCCGATCATTTACACTCATTTCATTAAATGCATCACTTGAAGTTGAAGGAATGGGACTACTGACCTAGCTATGCAAATGACCCACGTTAACGTCACGCCATCCATGACGTAACTCTCACAACATTTAGCGCCAACTTTGACTCAATCCAGTTTCTCTTTCTCCGTTGAAATTTCATTAGCAACACGACGGGTGCCACATGTGGAGCAGGATCTGCTTACCCTTCCGGGGCACCTAAGATCACCCCGAGTTTTTGATGGGGTTCGTGTTGCTTAGTCTTTATTTTTCTATGTTGTGACTTCTGTACTATAATTTGTCTGTTTGTCAGCTTATTTTAATCTATGAGTTTGACTATCCCTCTAGTATCTTTCGTCCCTCTTCTATCGGAAATATCTTTGAATATAAATGAATGAATGAATGAATGAATGAATGAATGAATAAATAGTTTATTAGAGTACAACCTGAATATAATACAATATAATGTACATTGAGTATTGACATAATGATTCAGCCAGCCAAATAGGCTTATGATGTACTATCAGGTTTTAACTTTAAATATTACAGATATAACAAAATGAGGTCAAAATTATAACATTTAAAAAAATGTAGACATGCGTATACTTCGATATTTACTATAGAAAGATTAAAACAGTTATATAAATTCACGTCTTATATTGGAACATTCTAAAATAAAGTTTGCTACAAGTTTGGTATTAGCATTTAAGAGTACTGTAATGGCTTCGTTTGGAGGTAGCTCATCAATGTGAATAGAAGGTAACTCCCGTAACAGTCTGTTTCGTGCATCAGTATAACGGTCACAATAGATGAGGAAATGTGTTTCATCTTCAATCGAACATGAATTACACAATTTACATCTACGTAGATTAGGTGGAATGTTTCTGTAACGACCTTGTTCAATTTCTAGTGGAAAAGTTCTAGAACGAATCCTTGCAAGTGCTGAACGTTGCACCCTTGATAAATGTATTTTTACATATGGTTCCGTTGAGAATTCGGACTTAAAAGTTTTATACGTTCTCAGTTTTGGCATTGTTCGCATTTCATTACTCCATCTATCTTTGAAGTCATCTACACATTTACTTTTGACTGTTTCTAAAACGTAGTTTGTAGAAATATTCTCGCCACTGTAGTTGATCAAATGCGTAAGATTACAAGCATTCAAAACTGTCTTGATATTGTTAAACCAGGTATTTTTGTAGCGTGTAGAGGTTTCAATGTCCCAACAGAACACTTTACGACAAAGTCTATTGTCTGGCATTTTCATGAGGCGACACCATTTGGTGTATCGCATTACACTGCGTATGAATATATACAGGTAGCCAACCCATATCCCCTAAGACAGCAGGAATCGGAGCACATTGGCTACTGCCAAGGAATGTCCTTATAGCTCTGCATTGTAATCTCTCAAGTGAGTCATAACCCTTGATACCCCATATTCTAGAGGCATAATCCATAACCGGGATGACTGTGTTGTCATATATCTTTGTGTATATTTCGAAGTCCATATTTCCCATATGCAAGAATTTGGATGTTAACGATCCTAATGATCTGCTAGCTGACGCTGACAGTTCATTAACAGACACCTTATAGTCGATGTTTTCGGACAGTGTTAGGCCTAAATAACGGTACTTTTCTACGTAATCTAATTCCTTTTGTCCGTTAGTATATATGATATTCATATACTAGAACCATGGATATCACTTCCAGGTTTTATGTTTTTAGTCTATGATTTAAAGTAGTAGAAATCAAATAAGTTAAAAAAAATCTGACATGCATTAACATTAAGGGACCCATTACCTTTAGACCTTTGGTGAGTTAACGGTATTCCCAAAGCAAGCTCATATGTTTTCCTAATCCTGAAACCAAAAACAAATCCTTACAAAAAACGACACACGAGGCTACATCTTGAGAGCAGGACCCCGTAAATTGCACGATGAACATGCATCCATTGTTTATGTTCAGAATATAACACCATATCGTAATGAATCAACCAAATATTCCACATGCCAAGAACGTATCCGATTCCTCTTTGACACTGAATACTAGCATTGTACGATATTAAACTTTGAACATTAATTGTCATCCCGGTTTTCTTAATTTCAATATTGCAAAAAAATAAATGTTACGAATTATGAACGCGTTAAAGTCAGACGGCTTATTTCGTCAGATTTTGTAGACTTCCCCCTTCTTGAATTGTCTTTGATTTCGGTAAATTTGTGTATACTATTCTGAAACTTATAGCAGGTGATCTCTGACTAATTGTGCATGATTTATTTATTTCTTTGAAATCGAAAACATTTGCGATCACGTTTCATAATCAAAACAAATCGTATCAAATCAGTCTTTGGCAAATTTCAAAATCTATTGTTTAACTGATTTTTTTGTTGTCTATGATGCAATAAAACATGTTCTTGGACTGTTTGATGGCAATATTTGGTTATACTTCATATGATCCGAAAATTGCCTTTTTAACAAGTTGTACCAAAAGAAAGAGAATTTGGCCGGACATCTATGTGTAATTGTAGTTTGAACAAAACGGAAATATTTATAAAAAGGTGATGCTGTTGACTGGAAGGTATCACTATGAAATCTAATATGAGTACTGTTTTAGAAATTCGAATTTTTTTTTGGAATCGTAATAATAATGAGGTAAAGTAAATAAACAAAACTACTGATGAAGCTTTCCACTCTGCTTAAATTGAATGTGTAGTCCTTATATATAATACAAGCTTTTTTCTAAAGCTAATGAAGTTTAAATGAAACATTGTTTGCTTATAGCAATGTGTGTTAATGGTTATAGTCATTTCTTAATTGACAAATCGTGAAAATATAATAGAACAAATTGTTCAAAACAAATATTCATCTATTTCTGATGATTAAAAACTGATGGAATGAATATGTTAGAAAAGAAGGTCAATACCAATTACAGCTACTGATTCCCGAAGGACTTATTTAAGCTATTGAAGTTACAATGTTAAATTAATGAATCAATGCTTCAATTTTTGTAATTGTCATTTTTAAAAGTATTATCTCAAAACCTTAAACTAAAACCAGTTTTTTTTGTAACAAATACGCATTAAAACTACTCATACAACTTCAGCCTTTGAGTCACATAAAACATGCAAACTCATCATAGATACCAAAATTAAAATTCTATATTTACGCCAGACGCGCGTTTCGTCTACAAAAGATGCATTAGTGACGCTCGAATAAAAAAAAATGCCCAAAAGGCTAAATAGAGTACGAATTTGAAGAGCATTGAAAAATCCTAAAAGTTTTGCCAAATACAGCTACGGTAATCTATTCCTGAGGTAGAAAAGTTTTGTTAACAATTAATTAATGATTTTGAACATCTCATTGAAACTCAAGTCAACACAGAAGTCCTGACTACTTGGCTGAAGATACCCTTGGGGAAATAAATCTCCACCAGCAGTGGTTTCTTATAAAGAAGAACAAAGAATATTACTGGAAATATCCAAGCTATTAAGTCAATAATACAACATAGTTGAAATGGAGTTGAGTAGACAAACAATCTGGTTTCTGATGCAGATTTTTTATGTATTATTGACTTAATAGCTTGGATATTTCCAGTAATATTCTTTGTTCTTCTTTGTTCCACTCTTAAAGATGACGAAGAAACATAAAATAGCTTTCTCACAAAGCAAATTAATGATAGCAATGGTAAGGTAGGAAAATATCTTACTCAGCTCCGGTTAGTGCACTTAGAACTGTTTAAAACTATAAGCAGTCCGGATAACTCATCCCGTTGGCTTTTGTTTTCTTGGTTTGTACTGACCATTGGAAATGGGTGTTTTACAGCTTTTGTACTTTTGAACAGTTCGTATGACGTATTTAGTACCATAATACTGCTGATTTTGGCTAGTTTCCAGTTGTGTTTACATCATTCATGTGTGGAACCTCAATCGCAGCAGCAACCCTCCATGAAAAGGTAAATTCGATAAATAATAATTCAATATCGAAAAATTATAGTTCAATATCGATATATAGCAATTCAATATCGATTAATATCAATTTCATACCGATAAGTTGACACTTAAAGGGTTATCAGCTACAAGATATATAAGAAAGATAAAATATGCTTTGTTTTGTTCAATCAATAATAAATAAAGGCAACAGTAGTATACCGTTGTTTAAAACTCGTAAATCTATGGACAAAAAACAAAATCGGGGTAAAAACTAAAACTGAGGGAAACGCATTAAATATTAGAGGAGAACACGACACAACATTCAAATGTAACACACACAGCAACGGACTAAGCATTAGACAAAATCTGATGAGAATAACCAATATAACATCAAACCCAAATACATGAATTTGGGATAGAAAAGTACCGTGACACGTCTTATAGTAATGTGAATTCACACTCAAATATTGGAGAAAACAAACGACACAACGGAAACTTAACGTAAAAATGTTACACACACAGAAACGAACTATGATATAACAATGGCCATTTTCCTGACTTGGTACAGGACATTTTTTAAAGATAAAAAATGGTGGGTTGAACCTGGTTTTGTGGCATGCCAAACCTCGCACTTTGATGGCATTGTTAAATATAACATTAAAATGACAACATAATAATACAGGGCTACAATACAAATAAATAGGAGAACGTATTAGGCAAAGAAACACATGAATAATAGATAACAAAAGGCATCAAGTTTAAAATTCAATACGTCAAAATATGCCTCGTCCACACAAGACTTACCGGTGACGCCCAGATATAAAAGTTCGAAAGTCAAAAAAAAGGGGTTACAAAGTTGTTAAGCTCTGAGGATCTTGAAATAAGGTACCGCTTTATGCAGCTAATATGGTTCATTTTTGTCAAAACAATCTTAAGAAGCATTGATGATGAATTATTCACTTGTAATGATTCGATCTCATTATCGATTCCCTATACACATAAACTCTATTTAACCCCTTGGCTAGAGATTGATACCACATGCATTGTGCAGGTTCAATTATTTAAATGAAACGAATGTCAACATTGAAAGTGAAACAAAGGTAAAGCAATTGATTGACTAAATTATTTGATCCACCAAACAAAAACCATTCTTATACAGGTAAAAACAATGATTAACATATACTTTTAATCTTTTATATGAAATTAAACAAACCAAGAAAAGTCCAAATGCACGAGTCTGGTATCTTTTCATATCTATATTTATGTTTATATCGCTTATTTGGCAACCGGGAGTGTTTGAAGGTCAACTCGACAGTTAATTAGATAGTGTCTCGACTAAAATACATAAGATACAGTGTACGAAGCTACATATTATCGGGATCATGTCCGGTATATTGTTTATTTTATAAAAGTAGTTTGTATGTATTTATACTTTTTTGATAATTTGGATATATGTTTTACATTTTAATGGTGAACATCAATTTGACAGCTAGTGCCCCTTTATTTATTATTCAATATGTTCAATATCGATAAATAGTAATTCTATGTCGATAAGAAATTAATGCAGGAAAACAAAATTCTTCCCAAAACTAGATGCGTTTGCATGTCCTTAGAAAAACGAACAATAAATAGAAGTTTGTGGTCTTTTAGAAGAAAAAAGTAAAATCACAAAAATACTGAACTTAGAGGAAAATCAATTCGGAAAGTCCATAATCACATTAGAAGACGGTTATTCTTGTTGTTGATGCTTGAAGTGAAATCGGGGTAAATGCAACAAATTGTGACCGTTAATTATTGCACCAAACGATGAAAAAAAGAGGTTAGGAAAAACACTTCTTATCATTTTGACACTCATTCATCATTAAGATTTTTAAAAAGTCAAAATTATATACTAGTACTCCGTTGAATTGAATATGTTAACCACCTAAAAAACCATCCTATGAAGGTTGATAATAAACATATCTTCTCAAGAATAACTTGAATTTACTTACACTTCCTGTTGACTCTACTTCGGCAGGGATATCGTCCGTCACGCAGGGCTTGTTTAATGATAGCGCCCCGCCATCGTTCAATTATCTTGCGCCATCGTAAAAATGACCAGCGTCATCGTTAAATTTCTCCCGTCGTTTTTATGGCCCAACGCCATTTTTTAGTTGTTATTATCAAATGCATGTAATTGCATAAACCTTAGGGTTTTTAAATTATGATTCAATACAGTTCTAACGCCTGAGGGATATCCGGATTGAGAGCGCTAATCACTTGTATCTGAGCTTGTACAGGTAGATCAACAAATCTTACAGGAGAATACTATCTGAAGATAGACGATTCGTTATTTTAGATATACGATTGGCCATTATTATAACATAGTTCGTTTCTGTGTGTGTAACATTTTTACGTTGTGTTTCCGTACGTTGTGTCGTTTGTTTTCTCCTATATTTAAGTGTGAATTCACATTACTATAAGACGTGTCACGGTACTTTTCTATCCCAAATTCATGTATTTGGTTTTGATGCTATATTGGTTATTCTCATCGGATTTTGTCTAAAGCTTAGTCCGTTGCTATGTGTGTTAAATTTGAATGTTGTGTCGTTGTTCTCTTCTTATATTTAATGCGTTTCCCTCAGTTTTAGTTTGTTTTCCCCGATTTTGTTTTTTGTCCATAGATTTACGATTTTTGAACAGTGGTATACTACTGTTGCCTTTCGTTATCGAATTATTCAACTAAGTTTCAGCAAATGCTTATGATAATTTAGATTAAATGAATAAACTAAAATCCAGTTACAATGCAAAGAACAGAGTTCCACAAGTCGAACTCGTGTTATTTTGACTTACGCAATTAGCATTCCCCGTTTTTAAGAAGTACAAAATAGACGTAAAACATTAATATCGATTCATCGCAAATAACTCCAGTACTGCTGTAACGATAATATAGAATTACTTTAAAAGTTAAAATGTAAAAACTTAGATATTTACTGTGAAGAAATATCGTATCGTAATTCCGAATTCATTTCGTAGTTTACAATCAAATTGATACATCCGCGTTTCCGGTTTATATTCAGACTCGAAAGATACATGTTGCCTATCATTAATTTGCTAGATAAAGTCATTTAAAATCTTTTCATTTGTCAACATTTGCTTTACGAATTTCTTCGACCTTTTACATTACCAGTACGAATCTTTTTGTTTTTGCTGCAAATTAGCTATACCGGTAATGCATAATGGTTACATGACTTCTGAATTTGTCATTGTCAAGCTCCACTTGATTTTAACCCCCCCCCCCTCCCAAAAAAAAGAATAGAAAGAAAACTACATGGGGACCTTCATGACAGATTTTGGTCATTTTCGACTAATGGAGGACCATGAAGGCTTTGCATTTGAACTGTTACAAACGGCAATTAATAAATAAATTCATCATGAATACCAAGACTAAATTTTGTATATACGCCAGACGCGCGTGTCGTCTTCAAAAGACTCATCAGTGACGGTCGAATCAAAAAAGATAAAAGGGTCAAATAGAGTACGAAGTTGAAGAGCATTAAGGACCAAAGTTCCTAAAAGTTTTGTCAAATACAGCTAAGGTAATCTATGCCTGAGGTAGAAAAGCCAAAAATATTGATACGTATGTAATGGAAATTCAAATAAAAATAATTTAAATAAGCAATGAATAGTATGTTCAACTTTCCTTACATGGAAGGATGAAATACTTTCGATCACGCTACACTGTACAGCGTAGACACGATTTTTGATGGTGCAAGTTCCTCTATCGTTCAATTTTCATCCATCGAGACCCCTGGTTACAGACTCGATCCTCTGAATGTATTTTGAGAGAATGTTTGATTTATTGAAGATTGATTTGCTTGATTGAGTGTTTGTTTGCTCGATGTCTATTGCCAAGTATTTAATGAACTAAAAGGTCTCAGAGATGTATGATATACATCAATGTTACAGCAAACCAACAAACTACAAATAACCATCAGAAATTCATTTTGAGGAAGATATGATAAATAAATCTACAAGGTGGTGGGTTGCTCGGCATGAAGGATGGAAAATTTGACTTTCAAATGTGTTTTGATAACTAATCTTTGATGGCTCAATAATGTTTTACACAACTACGAAACTAACTCTATTTATTAAAATTTTGTCTCTTCTTTAAGTCAATTTTTTATAAGTAACTCACGTGCTTATAAAATATCGTTGAATCTTATCGCTGAATCGTATCGCTGCGATCAACTCGATATTTCTATGAATAAGCTTAGATGATTCCTACCGGCTGGATTGTTCACGGAATTTTTTAATTATAATTCCTTCAAGGGTTTTGGTATTTATTCAACCTTAGCTTTATTATCTTAATTGTTTTGAGTGTTTCTGATTAGGTAACTTCATAAAAGCGCTTTAGATCCATACATTCATAGTGTCTTTTTTATATTATATGTCTATGTTTCAGATCGGTACTTTTTATGCCCCACCTACGATAGTAGAGGGGCATTATGTTTTCTGGTCTGTGGCTCCGTTCGTCCGTCCAGGTTAAAGTTTTTGGTCAAGGTAGTTTTTGATGAAGCTGAAGTCCAATCAACTTGAAACTTAGTACACTTGCTGCTTATGAGATGATCTTTCTAATTTTTAAGCCAAATTAGACTTTTGATCCCAATTTCATGGTCCACTGAACATAGAAAATGAAAGTGGGAGTTTCAGGTTAAAGTTTTTGGTCGAGGTAGTTTTTGATGAAGCTGAAGTCCAATCAACTTGAAACTTAGTACACTTGTTGCTTATGATATGATCTTTCTAATTTTAATGCCAAATTAGATAATTACCCAATTTCACGGTCCATGGAACATGGAAAAGGATAGTGCGAGTGGGGCATCCGTGTACTTTGGACACATTCTTGTTTTTAATCTTTTTTGTGCTTAGTATCGGTTTGATTCGTATAGTCCTTTCAAACTAATTTTAACAGTTTATTTTGATGTTCTGTTGTCCCTCAACTGTTTAAAGTTTCACAGAGAGCCTATAATACTTTAATTATTCTTTTTTTGCTGTCTGTCATAATTGTTTTCGTTTAATATAAATTTTTAGACTTTTATGGCGTCCCATTGTCTCATTTGGTTAAAAGGTTATTTTGTCTGTGGACAGTTAATTATAAATGTGTTAATTTCTATTCCTATGTCGATTAACCGCTATTTTTATAGGTTCATCAGGTCATAGAGATTCATTAATCAGAATAGATTTTATAAGGTTTTATTATGACATGAGGTTAGATTACAGCAGAATAATCTCGCTTCTCGCAAAATAACATCAATTATGTATTGTTTCATAATCGACAGCTGAAACGAAATTCCGGAAGCTTAGTCTTAATTTTCGTTCGAACACACCATACCACCCATATGGAAATTTCGTTGTCTTCATCAAAGAAGAAACATTTGGATTCTAAGAACAAATTTCCTCCTAAGGCTTATGGAAAATCCACTTTATTTCTAAATAAAGTCGTGGTTCTTTGGAAATATAAAATTGGATGAAAATCGTATTTTCTGCACTCAGTAATATCATAAAAGTTACAGATCAAGTTTCAGTTTCTTCAGGATGAAAGATTTTTGCTGATGTTTTTGCCCACTTCCTCATGATTTCGAAATCACCTGATCCGGTTTGGTAAAAAGTAATTCAAATTTAGATTTCTAAACAGTAAGTTGGTTTTTAGCTTAAAATAGATGCATGTTCAAGGATTCGGTTGCGTCAGCAGTTGTTAGTAATGTCCGCATCTTTAAATAAATATTCTGTTCCCAAAAGGATAAGATGAAATGTCCCTACTACTATAGTACCACCATACTATGATATAGTAGGAAGTGTATCATTATAGCAAACGCAGTACCGTAATGAAATGCAGCAGTGCATTATCATATGACAGGCGAGTTAGTTTTCCTAGTTGGATTGTTTTACATTGTCATATCGGGGCCTTTTATAGCTGACTATGCGGTACGGTGACCTATAGTTGTTAATGTCTGTGCCATTCTGATCTTTTGTGGACAGTTGTCTCATTGGCAATCATACCACATCTTCTTTTTTTAGTGCTCTTGTCTTGGCTTATTACAAGTTGGGTTTATATATGTGCTACATGTATATCAGCAGCTATTCTACACGAAAGGGTAATTTAAAATACTAGTTGGTACTTATAAACGTAGAAAGAAACTCAAGCACAAACCCTTATACGTTTTCGAAATCTGACATACGGACCCCATAATGCAAATTGATTTCTCTAAAAGGACACCTTTTTCGGGAATATGTACAAAATAGCAAGTCACTAAGTATATTTGTTGTTTTGAAATTATATATATAACAGTATGAAAATTCCATAAAACACAGACGAGCAGGATAGGATGATCATAAACCTCAATTGATATCCGTCAAATTATTAATTTAAAAGTGTAACAATGTATCGATACTACTGTTAGAACTTCTCAAAATTGAGTTTTTTGTGGATGCACTCCTATATTTTTTTTATGTTGCATATATAATTATGATATGGAATAAGTAAGCCTTAGTCGCACACACATCTTTTCCTAAACAAGTCTGTCGTATATACCGGTATTCACGTATTTTATCAGTAAAGGACGACTCAATTTGCCAAGCCTGCCAGGACAAGAATTTGTTAATTCAACAAAAAAAATAGATTTTGAATTAATTATTGAAATGCTGACTCCGCTTGCCGTGACAGTGCAAAGGTATTCGTGTTTCTTGAGATAATCTTGTCTTATTTTTCTTTTGAATACACTATAATTTTGAGTGTTAATTTCAATATAACAAAGCGTTATACATTTATAGTATAAGATAAGATTTTTTCTTCTTTTATATTTTTCTCTATTGAATTGCACATTTTGTCTTCCCAATTGAAAATTACTCACAAATCCTCTATCCCAGTACTGGGGGGTTGGATAAAATCAAAGTAACATAAGTTACAAGATCAACTCGAAATGATTGAACTCACTAGTGCATTATGTTATCAAAGTTACATATCCATCGGTACAAAAATCTCGATTTCTCTGATTTACCAATGGTTTCCTTTTCTGGTTTGTGACATATAGACAGAGTGTGCATTCAAATGGCAGGTGGTGTATGCATATCAGGATATGCTACACTTATCAAGCCACCCGTCCTCAATCTTTTTTGAGTTTCTGCTGTTCTTCAGTTTTTGTGTAAATTGATTTGTCTTCTTAATCGATTTATGAGATTTGAACAATAACTTTATATACTAAACAGTAGGAGTTTGTTCGTTATTGAAGGACCTGCAGACACCATCAATTGTTCATCTCTGAGCCTGTGTCTATTTGTCTTCATCCTCATTATTGTAAGACGTACGGCGACCGTTAATTATTCATCCATGTTTCCTTTGTCTGTTTGTTTTCATCCTCATTATTTAGGCCGTAATGCGACCTTTAATTGTTCATCTTTGCTTCCTTTGTATATTTTCCTTCATTCTCATTATTGTAGGACGTACGGCGACCGTTAGTTGTTCATCTGTTTCCTTTGTCCATTTTTCTTCATCCTCGTCATTTTCATGTTGTACGTTGCTGTTTTATGTGATAATCCGCTGTATACACTGTATGATAGAACGAGACAATATCTTTAATTGTAATAATTGATAGGAGTCTAACCTTGATTGCATGCATTGTGTAGAAGTAAAATGGGTCGGGAGATATCTGTTTGCGCCAAAAATGCGTCCTTTTGCGCCACAACTTTTTTTCTCCAATGCTACGTTTGCGCCATAGGTTTTAAAATTACATGCCAACGGGTCAATCGAAAATGTATAGCGCAAAAATTTGGCAGCAGTCCTTTTGCGCCAATTACTGTTTTTCAGGGGTATCATTTGCGCCAAATTTTGTTTTCCAAATGTATCAATTGCGCCAATATTTAGAACTCATTTGCGCCAATTTACCTGTACACATATCTATCATAAATATTAATGATTAATATTTATTTATTCTTATTTTTGGCTTAAAAAGTATCGTATGTTCGGATATTTCACCAAGAAGATGAGCATCTGGAGAGAAGAGACGTAAAGTGCACTAGAAAGTCAATGTACAGTGAGAGAATAAAAACTTATTGCTTTGCTGAGTATTTAATAAAGATATGCCAATAGAGAAGAAAATAGAAGCTTTTGCTGACTATGTTTTAGCCACATATGTTCTTTATTATTAAGAATTATTATGAACTGTTTTATGCATTTCCTCCTTTAATGTTTGTGTTTTTGGACAAGAAAGTGACATTACAAGCTACTACATACATTAAATTGGGAAGTACCCATGCAGCAGCAGTAAGAAGAAGATATGTTTGAGAAAAAGAAACATTTGCCGTGTAAACTGCCGGTTCCAAGTCCGCATAAAGGAGTAGGGAAGTCTTTGTTCTTGTAATTGGCGCAAATGATACCATATAATTATTTAACCTGTGGCGCAAACGTAAAAAAAAGTTGTGGCGCAAAAGGACGCATTTTTTGGCGCAAACGGATCTCTCCCAAAAATTTAATGATTATAGGTTTAAGTTTTAAAATGATTACTTTCGCAAAACCTTTTTTGTGTGCAACTATACACCTTATCGCTATTCCCGGCTGACCCGTCCGCTTGAACTTTTGACGTCAACAACAATCACTTTTCCATTGTGGCGTCAGACATTTTGTTTTATGACGTCAAAATTTTACGGGAACCTGTGTGATTTTCAGCAATGGCGGACAAATAGCGATAAGGTGTATTGTTTTCGTGATTGGACCACTCTTATCGTGTTATTGGATATTCCTGTCAATTTCGAAATCTCCAAAGGTTTATTTTCAACAATGAATAGATGGTTTAAACCTTAAATCTAACCGTGAAAAACGAATGTTCCAGTCTAAAATTTCAAACCAAAAAAAGACCTTTTATTGATATTTTCAAACTCATTGTATATCAATGGAAAACCTGAACCCATAGAGAAAAAAATGCTTTTAAGTGCATATTGTTTGTTTGATTGGAAAGAGGAATTAAGATGTCGAATGCAAAATCATTGCCATTTTCCATTTTCTTGTACGGCTTAGTTTACAATATGTTAGAAACAGCACTGAGTAAAACTTACATTATGTGTTTAACTTATGGTCTAAATAGTCAACGAGGATATATTTAATTAAACCACAGCCTTTTATCCTTCAACGTTTTTTTAGTAACTTTTAAAAGCTGTTTGTTATCCAGTAACTTCAGAAGGAAAAGAAAACCTAAAAAAAACAAGAACCGTTTCTTGGTTCTTGCAGTTTTAAGGGTTAGAAGACGGGGCGAGCGAGTATTTTGCATTCGAGCATTAAACTGGTTAAAAATAAACTGGCCTCTAATAAAAATGATATTATAGTGCAAGTAAATATGCATCAATTCCAGAGTAAAATTAAATAAAAGTATATTTATTTAAGTAATTAAAATGTAAAGAAAATCAATACCAATTATGATTACTAATGATATGATGATTCAATAATTAAAGTTACAACGATTACGATTGCGTTAGACTATTGGCATACAATTTAAACAATGCATCCTGAACTCCAAGGAAAATTCAAAAAGGAAAGTCCCCAAACAAATGGCAAAATCAAAAGTTCAAACACATCAAACGAATGGATAACAACTGTCATATTCCTGACTTGGTACGGACATTTTCTTATGTAGAAAATGGTGGATTGAACCTGACTTTGAAAACATCATGGCTTCATCGACAAGGAGGAGAACAATATTCGAAAAGTCGTCTTCAAAACTTGCTTGGACCATCGAAAACACTCGGAACACAGATGATATTTTGTATACTATGTACTGGTACATCACTTAGAACTATGTAAAACTATCAGCATATTGGATAGCTGTTCCAGTTGGCTTTTGTTTACTTGGTTTGTGCTTAACATTGCAAATGGCTGTTTTATAGCATTTGTACTTCTACACGATCATATGAAAAGTTTGGTACAGCAATGTTGGTGTTTTGGCTCATTTCCAGTTGTGTTTATATAGCCTTCAGCTCTGTCTCGGTCTCCATTCTGCACGAAGAGGTATTTTAATATCTGTGAAAATAAACGAAGACATCTTTTTACACGGTGAACGAGTAAATTTATATATTTTTATATAAATGGTTTAAACCTTTAGTCTAACCGTGAAAAAAGAATGGTCAAGTCCAAAATTTCAAGCATAGAAAGGACCTTTCATTGCTATTTTCAAACTCCTTGTATATCAATGGAGAATCTGAATCCATTGAAAAAGAAAAATGCTTTTAAGTGCCTGTTATTTTTTTTATTGGAAAGAGAAAATAGTTGGCTATTTTCTATGTTCTTGTTCGGCTTAGTTTACAATATGTTAGAAACAGCACTGTGTAAAACTTGTATTATGTGTTTTACTTATGGTTTAAGGAAGCTCGCGTGTCATGTTTTGAATTTTAGTAAGATTTTCGGAATCCTCTGGTTTTATCCATTTGAATTGCCCGGTAAAATTACCTGTTTTTCTTTTTATAATTCTTTTGCATGTATAATGATAAGCTGTCTGTTAATGTCTTATAAATTTTTTTTTTTTTTTTTTTTATAGTTTTTGAGGACTTGAACTTGCCATGATAAAGTTATGAAAAGTCAAGAGAGAACATTTTCCCGCCAAAATTTCAATGGCTAAAACAAGCACGGTGTCAGCAGACCTATATATATTTTTTTTGCTTTTTTGCTTCCTTTATTAATCCCCTATCAATATATGCTATAGTGATTTATATATCTTAAGACTTCGTGTTTGATGAACCAGCTTAGCTAAAATTTATGTAAATAAATATCTGAGCGAACTCATACTTAAACATTTCGGCCGTTTCCTAAAATCAATTAAGGATAAAGGATTCTTGAGGGGCCGATATGAACCCTTTCAAGGTTTACAGGCAAAATGTGATCCTGAAATGAAAAATTTATCGTTATGAACATAAATATTAAATAACAACAACACAAAACTCCAAACAACCAATAATGTTTACAGTGCTTGGAACAGCATCAGATTCGCTCTCGCTCGTTTTTGTAACTCCATTTGAAATGACAATGACCGTAAAAGTGTTTGCTTATGCAATAAATATTATTGACACAATAGCATGGATATTTCCAGTTATATTCTTTTTGCTTCTCAGTTCAATCCTAAAAGATGACTTAGAGACATTCAACAGCTTTCTCTACAAGCAAACTAAGGATAACTGTGGTAAAATTGTAAAAGACCTTACTAAGCTTCGGACAGTACACTTAGAACTATGTAAAACTATCAGTATATTGGATAACTGTTTCAGTTGGCTTTTGTTTACTTGGTTTGTGCTGAACATTGCAAATGGCTGTTTTATAGCATTTGTACTTCTTAACGAATCATATGATAAGTTTGGTACAGCAATGTTGGTGTTTTGGCTCATTTCCAGTTGTGTTTATATAGGCGTCAGCTCTGTCTCAGCCTCCATTCTTCACCAGAAGGTAATTTTATGTCTATGATAATAAACGAAGACATTTTTTTATACGGTGAACGAGTAAATTTATATATTTTTATAAGCGGATTTAATAAAACAAAATGTCATTCGACTAATGATATTGAATCAAACTACACAATAGTTCACGTAATGATAAAAAAAAATAAGAATAACCAAGATACAAATTCAAAATGTTTTCCCGTTTCTCTGGTTTTTATCACGTGATTAGAAAGAAAATGAAGTGTTGTTACTCTCTCAACAAAAATATGGATTTCGGTTAGTTATACAGGAGATTTTGGAGTAAGATTTCAACAACTGTAAATATTATACTTTTTGAGCTTATTGGCTAAATTTCGGAGATCTTGAACCCATATTAGAACTTTTTGATAACAACAAAACTATTATTTTCACTGAGACCTGTCCTGTATACCCTGGGGGATAAACAGTGTATATATTGAAAACTGTTCATTAAACATTGAATGAAAGTGGACTTTGGACTATAGTAAAATCAGCTGTTTTATAGTAAACTTGACCTATTCACCTATAAGAACAACCAATCATATAAAAAAATGTCGATGAGCGATACGTCGAGGTTGATTAAAGAGAGCCGAAGAATAGTTGACGCTTCCAATGATGTAAATCTGAACTCCGGCACATTGCTTAACATGATTTTGGAAATAGTTACGGGTATCGACTCTACAATGAGACGAATGGAAACAAGTATGGAGAAGCGCCTTGATGATTTGAAACAGGATTTCTTAACGGTGTCAGCTAGGGTTAGAACATTAGAAAACCAGGCGAGCGATTTCAACAAAAAGCTGTCAGACTGCGAGACTAGCTGCCAAGGTGTTAGCAATCTTTTCGATCAGGTATCTGGACAAGTAAAAACTAACAGACGTAATATAAACAATCAGGATACGAGAATTAAGAAACTCGAAGACAACACCATCGTCCGACCGGGTGTTCCACCAGTCATCAATTCAAAGGAAATTGAGTCCTTAAAGGCAGCCATTCTTGACTTGCAATGCAGGTCAATGAAAAACAATCTGATCTTTACGGGATTGCATAGAGTTCCGGGTGAAGATACGGAAGAGCTTTTGCGATCTTTTCTATACGATGAGCTGAGGATCGACTACAGGATCGAATTCGGCAATGTCCATCGATTCCGAACAAAGGGGGACAACAGAAGAGCACCGATAGTTGCAAGATTCCTATATCACCGTGATCTGGAATATGTTTTAGCAAATGCTACCAGACTAAAAGGTAGACCATATGGAATACGGGAGCAATTTCCTCATGAAATTGAACAAAAGCGGAAGGAACTGTATCCGGTGTTAAAACAGGCCAAACAGCAAAATAGACAAGCCTCTCTTGTGCGTGATAGGCTATACATAGACAATCAGCTCTACATTCCTGACAGGGTACTAGAGGACACTAGAACGGAGCATACTGGCTCTTCATCAACAAACCATGACACGAGCCCAAAAGGGTCTTATTCTAGTGATACCCCTCCTAGCAAAAGACAGCGACAGGGACCGTCTCCTGGCCCACCGCACACAGATGATTCACCAAATTCTGGCAGATAGGGGAATGGTGCAAGAGGACAACCTCAAAAGAAATCGAAAAATTATGAAACTGTGAATAAGAAATATACAATTAACAATGATAGTTTAAATATTTGTTTCTTAAATGTTTGTGGACTTAAGAAAAGACTATTGTCTCCTGATTTCATTGACATTTTGCTTGAACATGATATCTGTATTTTTGTTGAAACGATGTTAACTGATTTAGATAATTTAAACTTACCAGACGATTATATTTATGTCACAAAAAATAGAAAAAAATTTAAAAAAGCATCAGGTGGAATAGTTGTTATTTATAGAAAGAGTTTAGAAAAAGAGTTGAATTTCTATAATACTGAGAGTCAATTTGTTTTATGGTTTAAAATTTCGAAATCAATTTTGTCACTTAATTCAGATGTAATTTTTGGTTGTGTTTATGTACCACCTGAAAATTCTAAGTATTCTACTATAGAAGCTTTTGAAGAATTGGAAAATGAATTGAATATCCTTACAAACACTGAAAATTGTTATGTTGCCCTAGTTGGCGATTTTAACTCAAAAACTGGGTCTTTACCCGATTATATTATACCTGATGAGTCAGTTGTTAGTATGTTTGATTTAGATTGTGATGCTGATATATTAGAGTATTTGTATGATTATGAGAATCTGACTCGAAACAAAATCACCTTACAAAGAGTGTCTCAGTGTACATGTAGACCTAATAAGTATGGTCATAAACTGTTAGAGTTGTGCAGAAAAAATAATTTATACATTGCGAATTCAAGAGTTGGATCAGATAAAGATATTGGGGAGAAAACATGTAACGATTCAAGTGTTGTTGATTATTTAATTATTTCATCAATGCTCTTCCCTTTGATTGTTTATTTTGAAATTGCTGACTTTATACCGTTATATTCTGATTGTCATTCTTTTATAAATTTTAGACTTCAGGCCACATTTAGTAAATCAGATTCAATTGTTATCAACAATAGAAATGATAAAACTTTTGTCAGGTGGAAAAGTGAACAGAAATCTGAATACGTTGATCGAATTCACAATGATCCCGAAGGTATTTTGACCACTGTTATGAATAAACTGGACGAATTGTCCGTAAATAATGATGCAACTCAAAATGATATAAACAATATAGTTTTAGATATCAGCAAAAATTTTAAAGATGCGGCAGCCGAAACGTTTGGGAAAGTAAATAAACATAAACATTTTTACAAACATGAAAATTCAAAACCTTGGTTTAATAGAAAATGCTCGATGAGTAGAAAAAAATTTCATAAAGCTCGAAAGAGATATAGTTTTTTGAAAAATGCTGAAAACAGAAGTAAAATGAGACAAGCTAGTAAAGAACATAAAATAACATTAAATAAATCTTTTGCAGACTATCAACAGAGAGCTGCTGATGAGTTGCGTAACATTTCTAAAAAGGATACAAAAGCTCTATGGAAAATCCTTAATAATCTAAATGATAGTAAAAAAAAAGATAACAATGACGATATATCTCTAAAAGCATTGTATGATCATTTTAAAATACTTAATGAAACTGTTGAGACAGAAAATGATTTCGAACAAGATTTGGAATTTGATACTCTATCAGACGATGTTGAGTTATTTTTAAACAGTCCAGTAACAGAAGATGAAATTAAAAAAGTTGTTTCAAACTTAAAAAATGGCAAAGCTTCAGGTAGTGATGAAATTTTAAATGAGTATATAAAGAATACAATTGACGATTTAATGCCAATTTATGTTAAGCTATTCAATTTGATTTTAGATACTGGAATTGTTCCAGACAGTTGGTCTAATGGATTCATGATTACTATATTTAAAAATAAAGGATCAAGATCTGATCCCGAAATGTACAGAGGAATCACTTTGAATTCATGCTTTAGTAAAACTTTTTCTGCTATGTTGAATTACAGGTTAAATAATTATGCAGATCACGTAGACCTGATTTCAAAGTCACAAGCAGGTTTTCGTAGAGGATTCTCTACTGTTGACAATATATTTGTATTGTATTCGTTAATTACTATATATTTTTCATTTGGTAAGAAGCTATTTTGCACTTTTATAGACTTTAAAAGCGCTTTTGACACTGTATGGAGGCCAGGATTGTGGCAAAAAATGCAAAAATCAAACATTAAAGGTAAACTATTTAATGTGATATATAATATGTATCAAAATATAAAAACATGTGTCAAGAAAGGAAATGAATTTTCAGAGTTTTTTATATCTCATACAGGAGTAAAACAAGGTGAAAATCTATCACCTTTTTTATTTTCTTTGTTTCTAAATGATTTAGAAAGTTATTTTGTGGAAAATAATATAGAAAGTCTAAATAATATTTCAAAGCTGTGCTTGGAATCATTAGAAATGTATGTTAAATTGTTTATTATACTGTACGCAGATGATACTGCGCTATTGTCTGAAAGTGCAGAAGGATTACAAAAAACCCTTGTATGTTTTGAAGAATATTGTAAAAAATGGAAGCTTAAGATTAACACAAGCAAAACCAAAGCAGTGATTTTTAGTAAAAGGAAAGTAAAAAGAAATCAGAATTTTATGATATATGGTGAAAAAATTGAAATAGTTGATTCCTACTGCTACCTTGGTGTACTTTTCAATTACAACGGTAGCTTTTGTACAGCACGAAAAAAACTTCTTGTTCAAGCACAGAAGTCTTTGTATGCTCTATACCGAAAAATAAAAAATATATGTATTCCCGTCGATTTGCAGCTAAAACTTTTTGACTCATTGGTTAGTCCTGTTTTATTATATGCTTCAGAGGTATGGGGATTTGAAAATAAAGAAAGCATTGAGAGAATACACCTTCAATTTTGCAAAAACATTTTGAAATTAAGAAGCAGTACACCAAATTATATGGTGTATGGGGAACTCGGAAGATTCCCTTTGGAAACCATTATTAAACGTAAAATGGTGTTGTTTTGGAATAACTTGTTATCGGAAAATAACAAGTTATCTTCCATTATGTATAAATTAATGCTCAAATTACATTTTCAAAACCCCGCAAAATTTAAATGGATTACGTACGTTAAATCCATATTTGACGAAAATGGAATTAGTTTTATTTGGCAAAATCAACTTCCATTGGATAAACTGGGATTAAAGAACATTATTTCACAAAAACTGAATGATCAATTCATCCAACATTGGTTTTCACAAATGAATAACTCTTCAAGAGGTGCATTTTATTCATTTTATAAAGAGGAATTTCGTTTGGAAACCTATTTGATAAAGTTGAAGCTGTGTGACAGGATTTATATGGCAAAACTCAGATGTTCAAATTTAAAAATTCCTGTAGAAACGGGAAGATGGTCCGGAATTCCAAAAAATGCACGAATTTGTCATCTTTGTGGAAATGGAATAGGAGATGAATTTCATTATTTTTTTAAATGTCAAAAACAGGAAATAAAACTGCTTAGAAATAAATATATTCCACAATATTATACTGCAAATCCAACGGAGTACAAATTGAAACAGCTTTTAACATTTTGTCATGTAGAACTTTACAAAAACTTAGCAATATTTTTAAAAATTCTTACACGATACTTGTGATTTATGTTGGTTTTTAGTTGAAAGTTATGGTAGTTTGTAAATTGACATTTGCTATATTTTCCCATGTATGTAGCATTATTATGTTTAGTGTGAATGTATTGAGTATAAACATGTGTATACGTGTATATATGATGTCCTCTTGTACACCTATGTGTCTGAGGTTTATTAATAAAGTATTGTCTATTGTCTAAAGATTACATCATATTCGCTATAAAAAAAAACAGGTTCGAAATAGGTTTGTTATATTAAATACGGGTGAAATGTGTTTATCAAATCTATCATAAAAAGACTTCCAATCAATTAAGGAAGTGTCTTCGCTAGCCGAGGATTACGATTCGATTCCCTTCTCTCCACGGGTCTTTAAATTAATTCGCAATTCGTTATTAAAGTTTAAAAAAAATGCGAATTAGATGAAATATTAGTCCATCATATCCCATCCCATCCCATCATAATTTTTACGGTGATGCTGTTGATAGAGCTAGTTGATAAAGAATCTTATTTCTAAGATTATACTAGAAATTAAACTTAAGATGCATTGAAATGTCTCTAGTATCTTGCACTAACTGCGAGTACTCATAGATCCGTATTTTCGAGTTTTGTTTTGATGTCGTTTTTATTTTTTTTGTCTTTTGTTTTTGTGCTTTGTGTTGATCGGGTGATTAAAACAGTTCGTTCTTTAATTTCGTTGATACACCGCTCTCGGGTGAAAGGAGAGATTGTCTGCTCACAAAAATATGATTAACCTCATCACATACTGAGCATGTAATTCAATGGTTGCAGTAATGTGTTGCTCGCCGTCTGACATATTTGTTTTTCATTCATTGTTATATGATTCGTTTTTGAAAGTCGTACCTAAACTCATATTGTTCACATGTTTGACCTTTGCAATCGTATCGTGTCTCTTTAATTTTTATCGGCATGTTTGATTCTCTTTTTTTACAATCAAGTGAGGATACAAAATCCTGTTTTGAAATGTTGACCGAATTTGTAAACAACACTCTATATGTGTGCTTTTATTTCTTGCAGGCTCATGCACCATTAGAGTACCTTTACGACATAGACGTTAATGACATCAAACCGGAAGATCAGCCTCAGGTATGATATTTTTTTAAATACGTTGGTTGCAAAGAAATGCCGTGATATATTAAATGATCATGACATGAAATATTGAGTTAGGGAAACGAACTTAGCATAAAAAAAATAAAAAAAATGAAATAACAGTATTACACAAGGCCGTAACTACCCTTGAGGCAAGTGAGGCAATTGCCTCACTAAAATTTCGACACTAATTTTTTTTTTAAACATATATATAAATATAATAATCGTTTGTTGTTCTGTCTCAACCTTAACTTCTATAACTTGTCATCACTCCTTTTAAACTATTCTTCCTGGATATAACTCAGCATCTCAACGGGTGATGTTTCTCGATTACATTAACCTAGTAACGATAATCATCAGGGATCTCTAGTTAAAAACAGGCTCTTGCAGAAAAAGGAAAAGTGACACTGAAGGTAAAGAAGGAATAATTCTAGTAAACTAGTTTTTTTTTTTGTGAACAGAATCTGAGTATTGCATATAACTTCATTAGAACAATCCAAAAACGATAAGTAGACTGACAAATCAAGTACTGGTCTTCGGAAAGGGGCAGTCCTGTCTGCGTATTCATTTCTCCGTTTCACCAACTTTTGACAAATCAAGTACTGGGCATCGCAAGGGGACAGTCCTGTCTGCGTATTCATTTCATGAACTTTAATCTTTCTCTTTACAGATAAATAAAATATAAATAATATGAAACATGTATGGATTAGTTTTTATCCATGTTTCTTTAACCTTAAAAATTGAAAGAATATCCCATATTCCAGTTTGATATTATTGAGGAATGGTAGAACCTTTAACACAGGATTTTGTCTTTACTTATTCGGGACTACGGAATTTCGTTTCTTTATATTCGGGGTTTCGGAATCGAACACCCCAACCCCCAACCCTAAATTTATAGATTCTGGAACTAAAATACCACCAACTATTTCCAGAAATAATTTGAAATTACGGACCTACATGTAAACGTCAAAAACTCCATTCCAATTCCCCTGTACCCATATCATATATACTTATTCTAGATAGAATCATATACATATATCTTATCTCATTATATCCCTAGTTTGTCTACTCTTTGTCAGCGTAAAAGCGAGTTTAATATGTTGTAACTGCGACTGTATGGTGGTGCTTACAGGAAAGCTTAATTTCCTTTTGCAAACAAAACTGTTACTACCGATGCTGCTACCGAATTGTTGATGGAGAAGGAATTGGAAGAAGACATTGATCATTGTGTTGATGATGGTGATGATAATGTGCTACCTTTAGAAACACTGACTACCCTGAAACGACTGAAAACTTGGAAAAGAGCATGCATGAGTGGCGAGAGATTGTGCGGTCTTGCCATGCTCCCTTCATCGCGATAAGGATATCAGCAGACCAAATTATGATTCTGAAACGATTTGACTGAACCGGCCATAGCAAACTCTGACTGAATCGATGTTTGTTCTATGTTCTGGCAGCAGATTCAAATCAGTAATATTTGGATGATTATCTAACACACAAATTAAATAAAGTTGTTAAAAATTTGGTGTAAGTAAAAGTCTTAAAATATGAAAAATTTATATAAAAAGTGTCCAAATTCAAATCATTATGAAACTCTCTAAAAATGCCTAGAATGCAGGATTTTGCACCATTCATTTCATACCCTCCAAAAAAAATTTTCGCCTCGCTTCGCTCGGCTCAATTATTTTGCCTCACTAAAATAAGATGCCTAGTTACGGCCTTGATTACACACCAGTCAAGAAGTTAGATCGTTTGTGCTTTTTCCGATAATAAAATACACTGCAATTTATGTATCAGACCGTCATACTTACGTTAATTCTTTATAGAATTTCTGTGCAAACATTTACTCTCTGCTTTGCAAATGCCTATTCCGCCATTGATCACGATGTTGCTATAGGAACTCCAATCCGAAATTAAACGTCCGATATCTGAATGTTATCAAGATTTTAGCTTGTTTTCAGTGAATTGTTGCATTCTTTGATACGATATCCTTGTGTATTTTTACCAATATATTAGGTTTGTAGTTTATAAATTATAATACAAGTATTATAGCGATTCAAGCTGAACTACCTATGTCGCCTCGTGGTAAAGTGACGAGTCCACTCTACCATTAAACAGGTCATACCAAAAACTTTAAAATGAATCATGACTTGTATAAGCTGACTTGGGGTAGGCGCAAAAATAAGGCCGGGTTAAACATATTTTTGAGATCTCAACTCCTATACCTCTAGCTAATGTAGAACAACAAACACACAGCAATACGCACAGTAAAACTCAGTCCAAAAGAAGTCCGAGTCCGATGTCAGAATATATAACAAAAGAAACTAAGCAAAATGACATGTCTGATTTGCCGCTATATGTGAAGTAACCAATATAGATCAAATTAATTAGATCCCACACTTTTTCATTTCATGTTATCTATTGTTATTTTCAGCTGTATTTATTCCTGTCCAAATTAACAAGTTCATCCGTAGGTTTAACAGCCTTTGGTTTGGTCACCATCACAAAAGAACTCCTTCTAACTGTAAGTAACATTTTTTTCCGTCCCACAATTTCATCTAAACTCAAATTTTGATTACTATATATACAAACTCTTGTCTCGTAATTGGCTTTTGGTTCCTTTTGAAATTTTATACAAACAATTTATACATATGGAAAAGCATTGGTATGGTCTAAAGGTCATGTCTAATCTTATGATTTAGTAACATAAAACTTGTTAAATGGGGGATTCGAGGGACAATTGTCGCAAGTGTCGCTGCAACAGTGTTTTAAAGAAATAAACAAATTTGAAAAGGGTACCTTTGGCTGGTATCATTGCATTTTTAGAACTGACGTTAAAAGTAACATATATCGCACGGAACGTGTTTCATAAGAGTCTTCTTTTTACTAATTACTAAAATGCATATTTTGGAACATGTGTCCCCCTCCCGCAAAAACCTGATATTTTGACAGTTGTCATGAAATCCCGTCAATAACTGTTTTTTCCCATATTACATTGTGGGTTTTTTTTTGTATTTCAGTTAGCTGGCTTGTATTTGACCTACTTCTTCTTGCTGTTGCAGTTCAGATAGCTGTTTGAGATAATTATTCTGTCAGCACCATCTTCAACATATACATCTAGTTTGCATTATTTTATACAATGTTTAATCCTTTGAAATAAATATCAAAATGTATTTTGTTTATATTCGCCCATGAACAGATAATTCCTGACAAGAATAACAATAAGCATAAGCACATAACCAAAGTCGGAACCAACAGTACTATAAAATGTTCAATACTAGGTTTACATTTCGGAGCATTTGAATTTGTGAACAGTTTTAAGTTTTTGACAGAAGTTCGCATTGCCCAATGCCAGTTATTCAGACTTTTTTACTTCATTCCTAATATTCGTTTTTATTTTTCGCCCCCTCATTCAGATCTTCCTAGTACTTTTAAGGACATGTCATTAAATACAAGTTTTAATTAGCATTTGTTTGTATTCTTCCTGAATATGCATGAAATATTAGACATTGAACATCAGAGGCAAATAGAATTTAATCAATCAATTCTTAAACTGGCTCTTTTTATTGAAAATCGGCTGTATTTTGGTCTATCTATATTAGAAGTGATTAGCAAAAACTAAGCACTTGTATGGCCAAGTAACGGTCATTCAGTTCATATGATCGCTCATCAGCTTCAGCCGCTCAAAAAGACATGAAAAGAACTATTCTTCTTCAGAGCCGAGGGCTGGTTTAATAACAACCATTTAATAATATTTTATGTGTACAAATTACAAATCAGTACCAAAAGTCGGCATATATACATATACTAGTATTTAAATACACGCAATCATTTGTAAACATCAATCTCTCAATGCATGATACAAAATATCATGGATGTAAAAATTAACGTGACCTATCGAGTAGACCCTGTCGTGCCGAATGATTTAACCGCCAAATCACTAGTCTCGATAACCCAGACGCATATATATATAGCGTCTGGGGTGATTAACCGGACTGGTCAGATATTTATAGGGGGCGTAACAAATAATTAAATATAGAACATATCTATAAATAGCACTTCCGTTATCCCCATTATATTTTAAAAAAAAATAATAACAACAGTAAAGATCAGTAAACAGTGTAACGTTACATGTATATCTATTAAAACTGACATTCTTTTAATTAAAAGAACGATAAAAAATACTGTAATTAGCGGCGATCTTTTTTTCTGAATTTTTGTCACATGTAAAAAAAAATTAGACATGATTTTTTTTCGTGGGAAAAATTTGGTTGATTATATCATATAAGGAAACACTGTAGCATGACTGTATAGTGCCCTCCTTATAACAAGTTCTGGATCCGCCACTGGTCGTGTATAGAGGATACCACGCTCTCTGTGCGCTAAGAGAGGGATCTGTAGGTGGACCGTTGTACATAATCCAATATACCTTAATTTTCTGGCGAGTTATAATTTCTCGAACATGTATCCCCAACGGGCTATAATTTAGGACCTCATCTTTATAATTATTGTTATTTTTTTTTCGTCCTGAACATTACCATTATTTACCACAAGACGATAACCAAGCAACCCAACTTGAAGATCTATTTTTATATTTTAACACACCACGTTTAATATTCTCTTATCTTCATACTATAAACTACCATTTTTCTCTATTTTCATATTATAGCACACCACTATATATATTCTCTATTCTTTATATTGTATCACATCGTCCTGAACATGCATGAAATATTTGCCACTTGACGTTAAGCAACCAACAGTCGGTATATTGTAGCCACGTTAGTCTGTATTCCTTAATTTTAATTTTTATCCATTTTTCTTAGTTTTGTCTCATTCTTATTTCTGTAAATTCTTGTTATAATTTATGCTTTCCATTTTATAATAATCTTTCAAATATCTGACGCACTGACCTTACTCGAAAAGCACACATCAAGTTACGTTTATGGAAAGAAAAACAACTCCAAGATTACAATGTAAAATTTAAAAACCCTGTTTAACAACTTATCACTGGCAGATCAGTGAGATCACATAATGAGTCAACTCAATTTTTATTTACAAAATTAACTGATCTTAAAATTGCTAACGACAGAATAGTCTGAATGTTTCACCAATAATCTATATCGCCTAATCCTTTTGGGAAGAAAACATTTGGGGACCAACCTTCACACAATACCACTTTGCCAGTCTCCGTGTCTATGAAGAAATACAGAAGTTAACCAGTCATTCATGAAACCCAATACTCTTTGAATGCATGTTTGAATCAATCACATTGAAAAGGTGGAATGGGATTTATCCCATACTGCATGATAACTTATACAAAAAATAACTGAAAAGTGTATTCTCCTACTACAAACTATTATAATATTCATCATGACTTTTGTATAAAAGGGCAGCTTCACAAAAACAACAACTTCGAATTCTCCTGTACATGTGAACCTTTATATAAAATAAGGAGATTGCTAATGAGGCAACAACCCAGCAGAGTTCAAATGACATGGATATTCGCAAATAGAATCACTGCTCGGCCTCCAATATTAAGAAAACTCCATACCATATAGTTAACTGAGAAGGGCCAGACATGTAAATGAGATACAACGCAAACATGAAAACTGTTAAATTGTTTATATGATTTTTAATTTGTTAATACAAATCTTTAAAATTCTCCGACATATCTGACAACAATGTGTTTCTTGATGTTTGTTTCATTTACTTAATATATGTCTGTGTACCTTTTTTCGCTTTGTGGTTGCTGTCAAAATAATGTTAACCCAACATTTTTGATACTGTGATTTATTTATAATGATTGCTGCTGCAGTAATTAAAAAAAAAATCTTTGAATCTTTTTTCTTATAAAATTGAAGCTGTTTATGATACAATGAAAATTCGAATATTTATATAGTTTTTTTTTAATTCTTCACATTTTACACATAACAACTGTGTCCCGAAATCATCATTGGTTTGTCTACAAAATAAAGTAAATGTTAAAATCATATTAATTTTTGGTCACCAGCATAGCATATATGAAAAACAAAATGTTTGGAAAAAAACATAAATCATATAGAAATATACATTTAGAAATGTCTTGGAGCAAGCTGAATTCCGCTACGGGATGCGAGATTATCTCGCTGTGGTGATGACACGACCCATTGGTGGCATGGGTTGTTTCCTGCTCTCTTGTCGGGTTAATGTCTCTTTGACACATTCCCTGTCTGTATTCTCTATCAAAATTATGCATGAATTTTTATCATTGTTAAAGGCCATACATGCAGTTGCCTATACTTGCTCTCATCCACCTCCTTTGAACTTGGGGTGGATAGTTGTCTCATTGGTATTCATACCGCATGTTCTTGCTTGTATAATGTTGACCTTTTGGTACTTTTATTCTCAATTTTTGTTTAAGTCAACAATATGTCCTCTTAATCATGTTGATGTCTACTTTTGGTAATGTATGTCATTGGGTTCACCGATTGCTGCCTCATTGACACCTCCTTTCATTGATGCTGCATCTATTGTTTTACTGTCTTCTTTTACATCAAAAACAAATTTACAGTGTATTCCTCATGCCATGGTTTTGTTTCAAGGTTTAGATAGCCAATTGGTATATATTCACTGACAACATTTGTATTCTTATAAGGACTTTTTTTAGTGTGAAAAAAATGCCTCTTAAAAGTGCAAAAAAGTATTTTTCGTTTTTAAGTTGACCAGTCCAGACTTTGTTTACTAACAGTATATTTAAATTACTTTTCATAACAACGTGTCGCACTTCTTAAATGTTTGTATAAGCTAAATGCATTTGTTTAAAAAAAAAATCGAGCATAAATCATTTTGACCGTTTGGTGTATGTACAAAATCAGTGGCATCTTCTAGATATACTTTGTTTGTTTTTCGTCTGCTTATGTTTTTGAATTGCGTTCCCTCCTTCAAATGTGTACAACATTGCGCATCTCTCCTCCCCCCCCCCCTTTTTTTTACACATATCAAAATGCAAACTCCTTTATACACTACATATAAATACAACAAACTTATCTTGGATGAAGTTCATATTTCGGCGTCATATTACTTTTCCATCAAGTATTTTTAAAGTTAACAACCCCAAAATGTATTTATAGCGTACACACGACTGTTCGAGTGGTCCCAGTCAATACAAAAATTGCCATTTATTGTATGATTATTAACTTGCTTACGTAGCACGGACATGCATGAAAGAATATATAACTACTCGTTGTTTCAGTTTGCATTAAAATTTATGTAACAGTTTGTGGTGTTATATCATCTTACCAAGGTTTGATGTGCTGTTATTTTCCTTCGCGGTCATGGAAGCCATGCTGTCTGGTGTTTTCCACGACTTGTAAATAGCTTTAAACAACAATCGGTACACTCGGGCTTTTCAATAGTATTATCGTAATATAATTTCTTCCGAAGTCAATAACCAACTTCTTGGTTATTCGTCTTGGACATTATCTTTAAAAACCAGCTAAAAAAGCCGATACTATTCCGAATGTCATAAATTACCATTTTTATATCACTTGTCATCCAGACGCTCTACTTTGAAAAATAAAGCGGCTGGATGATCGAGACTACCAAATCACACAAAACACTTAACCTAAACGCCATCTATGGGCAGACAATTCAGAAGAAAATAATTTCATTCTAATTCATAAAATCAACCGTCTGAAATTATATTAATCGAAAGCATTTTCAGAAGTTCATTCAATAGTCTTTGTTTTATCAAATGATTTCACTAATTTTAAATTGTAAATGGAATCAGCTGTTTCAAGATGTTCACTTTATTTCGATCTGATTGAGATACAAGTTGTGTGTTCACGTTTTGCTAACAAGGATGACTGTTCTAAAGACATTTCGGGATCCTTTGGTTTTGGCATTATAAGAAACATCTTCAAAATTGTGGACACAAGCATTTCATTTGATGTTTTAATCATTGCAATGCAATAAAAGAAAGATCCTTGCGAGCGAAGCAGATAAATTCATCATAGATATCAGGATTAAAATTCCATATTTACGCCAGACGCGCGTTTCGTCTACAAAAGACTCATCAGTGACGCTCGAATCAAAAAAATGTTTAAAAGGCCAAATAAAGTACGAAGTTGAAGAGCATTGCGAACCAAAAATTCCTAGCAGTAAGTGTCGTTTTTTAAAACTATTTTTTCTTTCGCAAAAACCTTTTCTTTTCCAAAATAACATACTAATAAGTTTGATGTTTTATGTAGTTTGACTTGCTCGAATGTTTCTAGTGCCAAACATTTGGTAAATGACTCAAATTCTGTTATAAGGCGTTAATCTTACACAGAGTCAAGCTAATTTCAATTAATCAAATTTTAATACTTTTTTGAAAAAGCACTTAACGCATACATACTTTTATATACAGGACTCACAAACTTACTTATATATGACACTTTAATAAAATAAAATATCATCATTTATATAAAAACAATGAAAATAAAAAATCATAATACATCTAACAATAATCCTGTGTTTTATATTATATTCAAATATTTTAAAGGACTTTCTGCCTTCAGTTTGGGTGACCCTTACCACTGCTCTTGGGTGTCCTTTATAAAAAGAAGCCTAGCTAATATGTCGGTATCATGACATGTTTCATTTTAGCATTACAACCGATTTTATTGAGTACGTAGGGAAAGGTAGAATCATTCATTGTTTAGATTGCTTGTTAGCTGAACCGTGAAGTCATTATCAGGTTAGGTAAACTATCCTCCTTTAAAAGTATACTAGTCCGACTGATCAAAAGTCTATCCGTCTGTAGGCTCTGTAAGACTACTACGAAAGGAGGGTAGTACGGTCTACCGTAGTACACCTTACCTTATAATGACTTCACGGTTCAGCTAACAAGCAAGCTAACCAAGGATTGTACCTTTCCCTATATACCCAATACAATCGGCTGTAATAATTTGTTTTTTTAAAATAAACATATATGGTTTGTGTAATGTTAATTAAATATTTCATTTATCAGTATATCAGAATATAATCTTAATCTTATTTGTTTGATTTTTTTCGTCTTCGCTACAGTAATGATATAATAAATTTATTTATACAAATTAATTACCTTCTCCCAACACGTACCATTTTGAATTATGATATACTATACCTATCTTATCCATGCTGGATCATAAATGCATCTCATTATAGAATTCAATACACAAAGATAAATACGCCCTCCAATATGGATGTTCTCAGTCTGTTAATATTTCTCGTCATTTTGAGTAAGTACCTGCTAAAATGTGTATGTTTGTTTAAAAAATAATCATTTTTTTTCTCTTAATTCGAATTTTAAATGCTTATTGCAGTTTTCTTTAAATTGAATATTGCCTTTTAAATGTTTTACTTATTTTCCTGAGCAGAGTTTTAATGTTTTATAGTGTAGTTATCCTTTTCTAAATAATTATAGAATAACATATAATAAAATTGTAACTACTCTGCTATTTATTTCCTATGCTATGGTAATAAAAAATCCTTTCATTTAGAATATGATTTATAGTTACCAGGAATGACATTTTGACGTCATGTAGTATTAACAGCAGGCGCCTTGGGAATAACCCCCTCCCCCTTTTTGCTAGATTTATTTATTTTTTTATTTTTTAGAAATATTTATTAGTAATTCGACCTATTTTCACTTATTCAATGTGTTCATATTTGTAATCTTTACGACATTAACATAAATAATAAGATTCGCCTCTATTCTTATTTCCCAACCGCTTTAGAAATGATCCCCCTTTTTTTCAAAATTTTTCTTTTTTTTCATTTTGTTTTAGAAATATTCTTATTTTTAAGGTGAGGGGTATCATATATAAACGACTATCGTATGGGTAAGATTACGAACACATTAAATAAGTGAAAATAGATTTAAATATCAAAGAATATTTACTTTAATAAAATATTTAGACAAAAGGAGGGTCAGATCATTCAACAAGATGCTGTGATTTTGATTTAAATTTTCTGTAGCCTAAAACTGTCAATGTCTTAGCTATAAGAGACGAAATAAAAAAAAACAACATATAAATACTAGCCGTTCCTGTCATAGTAACATAAACAAATAAACATAATACAGTGTACAAGTTTAAAAAAGGTCTTCGATCATTCCGTATTTTCTAACTTTTATATTGAACCTTTAAAATTGCATTGCATCTAACTAACTAATACAATTACAAATTAATATTGGGTTTTCTTGTCATTTTTTCATCTATGGGTTTGGGTCAGTTTTCTCTATTTCATAATCTAAAGCATTCTATGAAATATTTTTCAAGCGTACACCAAAAAAGTTAATATTTGTTAACAACACCTTAAACAATTATAAGTCATTCAAGATAACCGAACAATACAAAATTTCCATAAACTTTGAAATCCTGAAACGGCTTGTCTTGAACTACCTTCACACGGAACACTAAAATCAAAAAATGTGATTGCCAGGAGTAAAATAAATACATAGAAACGTGAGAATCTGTGTTTCCAAAGAGGACATGTAAACTAATAGAAAGGCCACATTTGTCTTAGGTCAACTTAGCCTGCGGGGGTTTGAAAAGAGAGACAAAAGATACCAAACGGACATTATAACTCATTTATTGAAAATAAACCGACAAAACAACAGAACACAAAACACAACTTAGAGACTGAGCAGCACGAACCCCACCAAAAACTGAGGTAAACTAAGGTTCTCCGGAAAGGTTAGCAGTGCCAGATCATTGCTCCACATGTGGCAACTGTTTTTCTTACGGATAATTCTTAATCTAAGCTTGCATATGGAGTATACCTCTCTCAGTTGATAAAATATATTCGAAAACTGGCGTTAGCCAATCATTTAATAAACGTCAGCATGGCTCAGATAACCGATATTGAATATTTGTGTCAAATATGACCGTTAATATGAGACATTATCGGTCGTCCCACTGTCTATATCACTCTGTTCAGCTCTTAATATTATTCCGTATCATGTCTTTGTGACGTCAAATACGTTGACCCGGCCTTAATAACTTTGACCCGGACATATCAGCGACGTCATAATGTTTGAACCGACGTTAATAACTTTGACCCGAACTTATCAAGTCATCTTTTGTGTGCTGGTGAAACGAAGAAAACACTTCTGAAACACGCAAATATAGCCCGATAAATCGATTATCAGATTATCTGCATATTGATATTGTAAAATATCAGCTGCTTGACATTATATGAAGGCTTTTTGATCTCGTTCGCTACGCTCACTCGACAAAAAGCTTCATATTATGTCTCGCAGCTGATATTTTACGATATCAACATGCAGATAACCTGATAATCGGTACTAACCTTGTCCTCTTTTCATAGATTGCAACATTATTAAATGCGAATTATCATCGATTGTTTACTATTCATGAGCATCACGGTGGATGATAGTAGAATATGACTACATACCCTTCTGAGTCACTTGATATTGTCCCATTTTCTAGTTGTTTCGTGTTACTTATTCTTTCGTTTTCTGTGCATTATTTTGTAGACCTTTTTATATTGACTGTCTTTTCGTAATCCTTCTTTTTTTGTAATAGTGATGCATGTTTTTCTTCGACGTAAGATTTCTGATTGGTTGTCCATGCCTTCTTCACCTTAATCTCAATAATATGTTACCAATTGTTTAACTTTTTTCAAAATACACAAAGTTGTGAATAAACAAACAAACAAAAACAAAGACATAGAATACAAACAAACGACTTCAACGACTATGATAAATAACACAGGAGAATTGGAAATTAAGGAGAAAAGGAGATAGATATAAATGGTGGACACAATATCAAACAAATAAAATGAACTAATGGAAAACAATGAAAAGACAACAAAAAGTTCACAAAACAATAAACAGAACTAAAGATTGTGTAACAAAAACCAAAGTAATCTTAAGTGCGTCAGAAGGACAAGTCGTTCCTGGAAAGTGCCATAAAGTCGAGTACTTAAGATCATATAAAACAAGAATGTGTCCCCAGTACACGGATGCCCCACTCGCACTATCATTTTCTATGTTCAGTGGATCGTAAAAATGGTATAAACTTCTAATTTAGCATTAAAATTAGAAAGATCATAATTTTATCATAAGGAACATGTGTACTAAGTTTCAAGTTTATTGGACTTCAACTTCATCAAAAACTACCTTGACCAAAAACTTTAACCTGAACGGACGCACAGACGAACGGACGGACGGGCGCACGAACGGAGCCACAGACCAGAAAACATAATGACCCTCTACTATTGTAGGTAGGGCAAAACAAGGAACCAATTTTATATTAAGCCAATGCAAGTCAATAAATAAAAGTATGAGACAGACTATATAGTAATATGTTTATTTCAATAGTACAAGCAGATGGGAGTTATAAACGATGGATTCCGAATACTAATTTTGATTATGCGTACAATTGGGATTCCGGGAAACCACCATGTGGCGACACCATAGCTGTGTTTAGTGATGACAGTCCTTCTGTGTACATGCAGATGAACACAACTCTAAAAGAACTGGTAAGACCTAATAGAAAAGAATGGATATAGGGTATCCATGAGTTAAAATCAGAACATACAAAGCTAAAACACATAAAGCAAAAAAACAGTGCTTTAATTGCATCTCTTCTTCTTCTCAAAGTCACAGAGAGGCCTTTAACACAGAGCAAACACACGAATCTCATTGCAAGTGTTTAGACGGTCACGGGCACCTGTTTTGAGCGGAATTCTTGCAGACTAAAAACCACGCCACAGCTGTAAATTACAGAGCAAAGCCAATGAGTAATATAAAAAATGAAGTGTCTGTTTTTGACTATTTATAGTTTTTATTTAACGCTACAAAAATGTATATACAAATTATCCTCAAAATGACGACAACATAAGCAAATAAAGAAAACAAACCATCTTAGGCGATGCTTTAAATATTATTATTTGTTTCTCTCGTTATTTTATGGAACAAATCGTGAACAATAGAGTTTGACCAAACTAAATAGACATTAAGATAGATATTCTAAATGACTTTTCATGTCACAAGCCTGTTTTTCACAGAGATTACCATCAACGGATATAACTCTGATACTGGACAACGACTTCGTTCTTGGATTTACAGATGTCCCGGACAACAACCCAAGCTGTCTCAGTAACGGACAAGGTAAGCGGCATTCAGATCGGTTTAGTCCAATTAGTGAATTCATACTTTCATGCAAAACGTTTACTTTGCTTTAGACAACGGAAAACGTATGAATACTTGACAATATAGTAAGTAAGGAAGTAAGTAAATTATTTTTTATAGTGACATGTGTAAATATGTACAGATTATAAATATACAATATATGATAAATATTAATACACCCGGCCCAATGGACCTATAAGTCACCTCAAATGAAATTAAGTAATTTTAAAACAATATATCACGTTCTTCAAAATAACAAATTATTCATGAAATTATCTTTTTGTTGACGAAAGTTAACCTTTAATTAATTTAAAAATAAAAATATATAGATATTAAGCTATTTGTAAACAAAATTTCGTCTATTAGAATATGCCTGTACAATGTATTTGGCTAGTTTTCGAGTATGGCTAATATTTAAAAAAAAATAAGTTTTTCATTAATGTTCATAGAAACAAAGGAAGAAGTTAACAAAAGTTCACCAAAAACATGTTCTCGTATATCAGAATAGAATGTACAGTCTAGTAAAAAATGAGTTTCAGTTTCTGACACGTCTGCAGTGCATATATATACGAACATTCATTCATTATCATAAACACAGTTTTATAAGCTTTCTTGGTGCAATATAAACAAGAAGATGAGGTATTATTGCCTATGAGACAACTCTCTACAAGAGACAAAATTACACAGAGATTTACAACTAAAGGTTTACTTCAATGAATGTCATTAATAAACTGTTATGAAGATTTGACTATATAAGAAAATGTTAAAGAATATATATAGAAATATGGCTTATGAGGAAAACTGTGGAATAACATCTGGGTGTCGATCAGTTATCTGTTTCGTTGTGTTGCTCTCTCATTTACGTACAGCCATTTATTATTGCTATTCAATACTGGTTTTTCACAGCTTGAAAAATAAAACTTGAAACAAATACCTTTTTACAGAAGTCCATTTTAACAAGACTTATCCATCGGACTGGTTTGATCCCAAGAACTGGTGTTCATCTACTACAGAAACAGGAAACTGTACGGACATGGTCCTGGAATCGGAAATGGTTCCTTGCTCGTATGATAATGTTGTCTTCCCTAAAGACAGTTCTTTTTTTGTAAACGTAGAAGCTGAGATGAAGATAGTGGTTAACACTCTGAAAATATCAGGAAAGGTAACAGCTACGAATATATCTAGCTTACTTGAATAATTATGCGCCCTCTGGTGGCTGATCACGTATTGACATGTTATTGTAGCAATCAGAGCTTGCTAAAATCACTACAAGAGGGTCCGCAACCCGAGGACTGATAGTGTTATAGAGGGGTGTTATATACATCATGAGCTACTGTAGGTTTTGATATAATTCTTTTCACTTTATTACATATGCAATCAAAGTAAATGATATACTAAGTTCAGATATGTTCGGAACACAGAATGTGATATATATTTAGTTTTAGATCAGATCATTATACTATCAAATATTAAATATATTATGCAGAACTGATACAAATGAAAAACATTGAAGTGGTGAGTTTTAATTCTAGCGCTCGTTGAAGGTGCGTCCGACTCCGGTCTTTTATACTAAGATTGCCAATCTTCCTGCCGAAGAATGGGGTTCTCTCCATGTACCCATGCGCCATATACATTGTAACAAAGAGTGCTATAATTAACAGTGGCGTTAGACATAACTAACTAATCAATAAAATCACTCAGATGAAATTCAGAAACAAAATTGCTACTCTTTTCCGGAATATTTTGGTGTCATTAAATAGGTTAATAGGGAAAATCTAACCATGCTTAATATGTGCTTATTGTATTATTAATCTAGCTTATCATTTTTCTTTCTTTTAGGCTTTAAGTACAAACACTTTATCTTCGTTCCTAAAGACTGATATGGGTACTCAGATGTTTCCGAAGCCCCACACTGGAGAAAGATCAAAAATCAAACTTTCCAGACGACCGTGTAATAACCCACTAGGGTGTATTTGTGGAAACGACTTACCTGAGGTAAGAAATGGATCATTTCACATATTACTTAAAACCTTAACTACGGTACAAAAAAAAAACCCACTGACAATCAGTTGGAAAAGGGAAAAAAATGTCTAATTATTGTTGTATTGTATTGTCTTCACTGCCTTTCAATCAATGAAAGCTATATATTTTGTATATTGTACATGTCGTCACACTGATTTTTTGCTCGACTAGCACAAAAGCACACGTAAATCACACGTGAGGCTTTGCATTTTTTGCAATAATTTGATTTCCGTTGTGCGGTGTTAGTTTTCAGGTGTCTGATGTCGGGTGTTCATCGATTTGATCGTCGTAAACCATTTTCTAAGATCTTCTCTGAAACTACTAAACTAAATTCAACCAAACTTGAACAAGTTAATGATTCTATATTTTTTTTACTTATTTCAACAGATTTTACAAAGAATCTGCAGTATACAGAAACCATATTGTGCAAAGCAAGCCTGTAAACATCCAATTCTCCTTACTGGTGGTTGCTGTGAAATATGTGGTAAGTTACTCGATCTGTCTGTATTTGGGAACTTTTAGGTTATTACTCAGAATGTTTACGTTTCTAAAAAATGTTTGTAAACTATGAAGAAAACAGGGAGAAAATAGTTATAAAGATAACCATAAAACACACACACACACACACACACACACACACACACGTGCAAAATGACTAGATATATGTTTCACGTGCGAAATTCCATCTTGAATTAAGAGTTATTGTGAGGTTTTGCTCGGGTGAAATTTCTAATGTGACGTTGAAATGAAGATTAGCACCGTTCCAGTGCTTTTCAAGATTTGTCAAGAAAGTGCATTTTCTGCTAGAAGAAAAGGAAAAGTAAAGAACGTGTGGGCTATCTGATCGTGAGGCAGCAAACTAACAACCACTGGACAATTACGCCTGAACATTTAATTCGTGTAATAAATTAAATTATACACATTTACAACAGGCGCTAAACTGACAGCTGAATATGGTACTGGTTTCAACTTTGACACGTTAAGAAACGGTCTACAGAGGAATCAACTCGATGGAAAGGAGGACTTCAAAGATGTAAAATTTGTCGTTTCCAGGACTTCGAATGATAAAATACAAATATCTCTGACAGACAAACATGGCGGTCTACAGAGTATACATGTAGCCACACTGATGAAGGCAGATATTGATCAAGGTTTGTTGCTAAAAGCTTCGTATCTCTTTTTTTATTCCGGACTGTTTTTAAATGCAAATGCTTTTTTGATATACTACACTAATTCATTAGTTCATATCAGGAAACACGTTTCCCTAATAGACACATATTTTTCTTGAAGCGTTGTGTGGCTAATTATTTTAATCTTGCTGACCAGTTTTGCTCATGCATTTTGCGGCTTAGGACGAATGCTTCTTTTTATAATTTTATTGCCAAATATTTAGGTTACTAGCATAAAAAATAAAGCGATGACTGAAGCTCATTCTGTATTCTGCGCTCTTGATATTAAAAATAATGCGCATGATCAACACGTTCACAACCCTGTAAAATTATAAAAAGTAAGCATTCATTTCTTAAAATTACACTGTTATGCTGGAACTATGAAATTGAGAATTCATAATATATGTTTTTTGTTAATTTAAAAATTTTTTTTTTTTATTTAAACACTTTCATGGATAACACGTGCAGTCGTCGCTCTTGTATTTTATACGGAAATAAAATATGATATTGGAGTGCCTCGCGAATACTGTCAGCCAATCAAAACTACGGATTATAATGAAACATACATGTAATATAACTATATGCACATTCAAGACGATAACATGTAAATAACCAGGTTAAGACTGAAATCAATATAACACTTCGTATTGCGATTATCACTTCCAAATATATGTTTTGCTATGATATGCTCTTTTTATAGATATTTTGTCCGGTGGATTTAAGTACAGTCTTCGCAAAATAGCAATGGAGCAATCAGGACCTGCCATTCATACTCCAAGTGCAGGTGCACGAACAGGTATACACATAATACATTTGAAGATTGGAATAAGGAGCTGCACTACTTCGTGTACAGCTACAGATGACGAGTCCTATGTTACTAAAGTGTACAATTTTATAGTTGCATAATAAGAGAGGTCTTAAAAGGAATGTACGGAACATATCATTTTCGTTTACCAAAATTTCTTTCATGTTTTTTTACGCTTTAACTTTCATTTCAAAACATGTGAAGGGATTGCTTGGCTTCTATTTGGTATTCTAGAGATCCTTTTTGGGGGGTATTTATCTAACTCTGCTTAAGACTTTTGGTTCTTTGTGCATGGACTTCCAATATGTATGAATCATAGATATTTCAGAAAACATCACTAGTAGCAATCAAATTCTACCTGTAGCGTAATGAAATAGGAGACTCAATGTGTGTACGCATGTTGATTGATGCTTATATAGATATAGGAAGATGTGGTATGAGTTTCCAATGAGACAACTCTCCATCCAAATAATAATTTAGAAAAGTAAACCATTATATGTCAATGTACGGCCTCACACCGAACAACAAGCTTTAAAGGGCCCCAAAACTAACCATTAAGAATACTTATTTGCAAATTCTTGTTCTTTGTTGTCTCTACGGTTTTTAAGTTTATTAATAATATAACGTTTTTAATCATTTTTAGGAGGCAGCGGAGGAAATGGAGGAGAAACTGCTGGTATAGTGATTGGTGTGTTGGTTGTTATTGGTTTTGTATTTGCAGGGCTTTTCTTTTTGTACAGAAGGAGAAGGTAACCCATGGTTACGAAGGCCCTCTATTAAAAAGGGGTCATTTTTTATATATATATATATTGAAATTGAGAATTTAAATGGAAATGTGTCAAAGAGACAAAACCCGACCACAGAGCCGGAAACAGCACAAGGCCATCAATTAACACAGCGAGAAAATCATAGTCTTATTTTTGCGATTTTGAGCTAAAAATAATGAACGGTTGCAAAAAAAATATAATTAGAATAAAACTAAGGTTATCGTGCTTCCTTTCAAGAAACAAAAGGCTCATAAATGATAACATCAAATCAAAAATCCAAATCGATTAATTATAAAGCTCTGATTAATATGCTTCAGGGATAAGATATGCGTCATGATCAGTAATATAATTTCTTATTGAAAAAAAATAATCTTGAAATGTGAATCTTGCCTTCTTTAGATATATAATCATATAATAATATTAATGTTACATGTATGTTGTAGTATTCCAGAAATTTCTAGATTCAAGGTGTTTGACAGAATTTCTTTCCGACGACCGAAAGTAAAGAGACCACACGTTGAAGTACCGCCATTCTTACGATTTTCGTTTAGATCTGAGCAGGCTGAAAATGTTGGACCATCTCATCAAGGCTTTGAAAATCCAATATTCGGAAATTCTCCTATCGGCGTAAGTTATTCGATTTGTTGGTAATAATAATAAATAATTTAATGCGAATGTGATGTTTTCAGGGCCGTAGCGTAATGGAGGCAAATGAGGCAAATGCCTCACTTTTGAAACGACAACCAAACTTTCGAAGTGTGTTTTTTTTTTAATTATGTATTTTACATTATCAATATGCGAGTTTCCAGTTTCAAATTATCTACCGGCACACTACATACAGTGTCCAGTCTGCAGCAGCGATTGCAGCTTTTACCATAGTGGTGACGGTAAAAAGGTAAGTGTTCCGAATACAAATAAAAATAAAAAAATTGAAACAAATCTTAATGTCGTTACAAAACTGGTTGAAGACAGGTTCTTTAAAGAGAAAAAAAGATGAAAAAGGTAACTCATGAGTATTTTAAAACACCCCCTATAAGTATGTTGGCTTATTACTTTCCGCTTGGTTTATTTTTGAATCGATAACGCTATTGCTACCAATGTTTACACTATCAACTCACTGAACAACAAATGCTAATCGATAAAATAATTCATTGACCAAAAAATTAAATAATAATTATTCATAATTTAAAATTTAAACAAAATCATGAAGCGCCTTTTCTATGGAAGTCTTTGATGTATAAGGCAATTCATGATTTTTATTTATCTTTAATAAAAGTATGAAATATATTTTTGGTATTGTTTGGAAATATTTGTTTTGTGTTTCTTTTTCTGATTATGGTCAGCATTGTCTGGTTGTATGCTAGCGTGTGCCGTTGATTCTAGTGCGGTAGGTCGTGGGTTCGAACCCTGGTAGGTCAAACCAATGACTTAAAAATTGGTAGAACAATGCGTCCAGGTAGGTTGACATATCTTCCAGCGGAATGTTTACAGAGAATGCTTATAACATGTTCTCGTCTTCTAGAAGCTTATAACTTGCTGCTGGACATAAATATGTAAGCCTCAAATCTATGTCCGGCCTCAAATCTATGTCCTTCCACCAAATCTATGTCCTTTTTAATATTGCGTCATAGACGTTCCAAATCTATGTCCTGTATTGTCTCACATCTATGTCCTTTATTTACTCAAATCTATGGCCATTTTTGGCTCAAATCTATGTCCTTTCATTGACGTAAAACAAATCAAAACGTCATCAAGCAAACAATGAAAAGTTTAGAATTACAGGTGTAAGTACGGCCTTTAACACGGAGCATTAAATCACACCGAACAAATTTGAACAAGTGGTTTATATGACAAAAGCAAGGTTAACATTTTATCTATTAATACACATGGTTTAAAATTGCTTTATATTTTTTTTTTTTTTTTAAACTGGTGGAAAATCTGTTATGAATAGTGGACTGATGGAATATTTTCAAATACGTCAACTAGAGATTTATCCTCTTGAAATGTTTTCTGACAATTATCGGGATATCTTTACTTACTCCTACTTTTTGGGAATATTTATAATTCAAAACAAATCCAGCCATGAACAACGGGACTGCAGTGTTTACATCTGGTTTCTGGAGAGAAGGAATTTGCCGAAACATAAAGAATGATTCTTTTCGGGGAAAGATTTTTGTTATTAAAGACATAATTACAAGTTTTACATTTGAACTAAATAGATATCAGCTAATACCAAACAATTGATATATGCTTTATTGTGATTTACAAATATTTTAATTAAAAATATAAGGCACGTAACTTTTATTTTTAGCAATTCAGAATGATTTTATAGATATTTAAAGTAACATATGATAGATAAAGTGGTATGAATGTCAATTTAACAGCAATATGAAAAAAAATTAGAGACAATTGAAGTACGCTGAAGTTGCATACAAATAGTCATTCTTTACTGTCTTTTTAGTAAAACAAAGTATGTGTAGTTTAATTATTGAAGACGGCATACAATAATAACACACACATGTAAAGATTTAAACTACAAACATGGCGAAATTACTTAATAAAACAAAAATCATACAAGACCGTACTTATAAAACAAAAATCATACAAGACCGTACTTAAAAAACAATATTTTAAATCAGGGACTTTCTTAGTCCCTGTTTAAATGCAAGCGAAATAATCTAGCTAGATTTACTTATACTTGGGCTCTTGTACACACAGGGAGAACACATACCAATAAATTAATATTGAACTATGGGATATGACTTAATAAAAAAACAACCTATAAGGCCGAAATTATTAGACGGGCATAAATTTGCGCATGGCTGAAAAAGAATAAAAACATTACACAGTTTTAAAGCCTTATCTTTTATAACGGACATAGATTTGAGAAAAACGTCACGATTAAAAATCGGTCACAGATTTGAGGACAAATTATTTTTTAAGGACATAGATTTGTGAATGATGTCATGATAAAAAATCGGCCACAGATTTGAGGCCAAATAATTTATTATGGACATAGATTAGCGATTGACGTCACGATGGGGCATAGATTTGAGAAACGGACATAGATTTGAGGTCGTACACAGATCTGAGGTTTACAAATATATACATGTATGTACATAAGAACTAGTGTTGAAGCTTTTCGATAGTACAGGTCACAGGACAATCGAAAAGTTTTGGTTGACCAACAGAGATTAATTTTAATATTTACTTATAGGCTAGCTAGCTAATAAAAATAACGCATTTCTGTTATATATATATATATATTTTTTTTTATTATAAATAGTAATGTTGAAATGGTGTAATTTTTGATTTTATAAAAATGGATAATTACCACGTGAATCACTGTTTACATTTACTCGGAAGAAATTGTTCCGAGTATTCCTTATTTTGATTGGTCAATTTGTTACCTGGATACAGGACGCTCTTATATATTTCTTTGTTTCGGGATTCGCGGTACATTTGAAATTTTTCATTGAAATTATTTACCCTCCCACCCGCCGCATACAGCTGTGTTAGTTATGAATTTTAATGTATTTTGTGTACTTATTTATAAGATGTGCTTGTGTATACTGTGGCTAGCTCATGTGTTTATTCGAGCTGTTTGGATGAATATATTTATCATTTCTAATGGCTAGACGCTATATTTGCGCTTTAACATTAACTTTACATGTTATATGTGACTGTCAGTGGTACAGTCGAGTGTTTGTCCTGTGCTGTGAAATATATCTGTTTGTCTTGTGTATATATTGTGCCGTAATAAAATTGAGTAACTTTGATTTCTTTTGTGAGAAGCCTGGTAATTAGCTAGCTTCTCTCGTTTCAGGCACCCGAACCCCCTAAAGAAAGGCTCAAAAAATTTTCGCATCGCTCCGCTCGGCTAATTGCCTCACTTTAAATGAACATGCGCTACGGCCTTGGTTTTGTGTAGATGTTTTAGACATATGTTTGTATGTATAAAAGGAAGTTGTTGTATGATTGTCAATGAGACAACTCTCCACAAGAGACCAAAATGACACGGAATTTAAAAGCTATAGATCATCGTGTAGGGACGTTAAGCACGATATTGCGTCTCAAATGGTAACGTCAAATTTTTACGTTTTACGGCGATTACCGATTATTTGGGATAAGTTTTGTATTTAACTTGCATTTTTTTTGTTTTGCACATCAATGTGGATACGTTTTATAATGTTTTGTTGTACTGAATATGCATTGAATATTTCCCAATGAAGGTAACGTAAGCAACAAACAACAAAATATATCGTGTTTGGGTAATGCATATCTTTATGAAATGAAAAGATATATACGGAATGATGAGTGTCAATGAGACTCTCTACCAGAGATCAATTGACATAAAACGTATTTAAAAAAAAAAGTGCAATGTTTTCCCATTTAGATCCGAAAAGGAGGAGGATATATATTTTGCTTTAATATAAAAATTTGTCGAGAATAACAAGATAAACGGGTCTTGCTTATAAAATTCACTATACTTTCTTTAATAGCGGTACAATTAGATTATGAAATGAAACGATTGTCAGAAAAAAAAGGTTAATTATAATTCATCTCATATGTTTACAAGCTTTGTATGATGTGGAGAGGTATATAGCCACGCTTTAGGCCCAATTTTATTTTCACTTTCAATTCTATACACATGAATCTTATTGCAGAGAAATAAAAAAAAAATTGCAGTCAGTTTACGCTTCCCAAATTTGAAAATTTGATAAAGATGATTTGTTATCCTCTTGTGATACAAAACTTTTTCACAACTTGAGAACCTCATCTAAATGAACAAACCCAGTCATCTGAATTTTTTTTATGATGCTTTGTGGTCTTGTTGTTAGTATCTGACTATCAAGAAAATTCTATCTAAGGAACTATATACAGATGATCCACCATAAACAGCGTACCCCGAATCGGCAACGTTGAAAACGTACGAAAATCGTCCAGTGGACAAACTTGCAAGACATTTCATTTCTTTGAAAACGAAGTCGTTTTGACTACGCAAGTTATCAAAAAGTATGTAGCTGTTTTGTAAAGTTAAAGCACAATTACGGAAAAGGACTATTTAGCATGCAACTAATCTAAATTTTTAATAAATAACGTCGCAAATGACAATTTATTTGTAAAAAAACGGCGAAATCCGACATCGGACATCTTGCAAGACATTTGCCAGAAGCCGTTGCATTTTTATATGTAGTGTGAGTGCTCCAAAAATTCGATTTTGATATGGTCTACGTATGCACATATGCGAGCCGAATTTACACAAACGAAATATCATGTAATCTTATATTTTAAAACCTATACATTTCGATAACCTAACATCTTCCAAAATCTGACCAATATGAACACTATTTGTTTTTGCCAAAAAATAGCGTTGGTCGTACCAGAAACACATATCCAGTAATATTGTTATACTTTATATATGAAGCATATCATTCATTCGAATTTTCGTGGATATAACACTAATTTGAAGAACACAAACACCCCTGCTAAAATGATTATACGTATAGTCTGTTACGTCTGCATGACACGCATATTTTTGACGTTTTGTCAATATGTTGTCCTTATTTTAGACTAAAGTAAAATGTGATAAAATAATTTCTACTTTTTTTCGGAATTGTATTTACCTGTCTAGTCTATGGATATAAGTTTTATAAAACTTAACCGTTATGGTTTTATAGAAAAGCTGTTTATTAGTGTGGACTGGTTGATTACACGGTATGGACGCAATAACGTGCGTAACATCAGGGCCTTCAAAAATGAGCAAAGCGCATACCATATAGTCAGCTATAAATGGTCACCTCAGGTGACGCATAGGGATCACTTCTATAGTATGTTGTCGTCTGTCGTCAAGGCCGTAGCGCATGTTCATTTAAAGTGAGGCAATTAGCCGAGCGGAGCGAGGCGAAAATTTTTTGAGCCTTTCTTTAGGGGGTTCGGGTGCCTGAAACGAGAGAAGCTAGCTAATTACCAGGCTTCTCACAAAAGAAATCAAAGTTACTCAATTTTATTACGGCACAATATATACACAAGACAAACAGATATATTTCACAGCACAGGACAAACACTCGACTGTACCACTGACAGTCACATATAACATGTAAAGTTAATGTTAAAGCGCAAATATAGCGTCTAGCCATTAGAAATGATAAATATATTCATCCAAACAGCTCGAATAAACACATGAGCTAGCCACAGTATACACAAGCACATCTTATAAATAAGTACACAAAATACATTAAAATTCATAACTAACACAGCTGTATGCGGCGGGTGGGAGGGTAAATAATTTCAATGAAAAATTTCAAATGTACCGCGAATCCCGAAACAAAGAAATATATAAGAGCGTCCTGTATCCAGGTAACAAATTGACCAATCAAAATAAGGAATACTCGGAACAATTTCTTCCGAGTAAATGTAAACAGTGATTCACGTGGTAATTATCCATTTTTATAAAATCAAAAATTACACCATTTCAACATTACTATTTATAATAAAAAAAAAATATATATATATATAACAGAAATGCGTTATTTTTATTAGCTAGCTAGCCTATAAGTAAATATTAAAATTAATCTCTGTTGGTCAACCAAAACTTTTCGATTGTCCTGTGACCTGTACTATCGAAAAGCTTCAACACTAGTTCTTATATATGTACATACATGTATATATTTGTAAACCTCAGATCTGTGTACGACCTCAAATCTATGTCCGTTTCTCAAATCTATGCCCCATCGTGACGTCAATCGCTAATCTATGTCCATAATAAATTATTTGGCCTCAAATCTGTGGCCGATTTTTTATCATGACATCATTCACAAATCTATGTCCTTAAAAAATAATTTGTCCTCAAATCTGTGACCGATTTTTAATCGTGACGTTTTTCTCAAATCTATGTCCGTTATAAAAGATAAGGCTTTAAAACTGTGTAATGTTTTTATTCTTTTTCAGCCATGCGCAAATTTATGCCCGTCTAATAATTTCGGCCTTATAGGTTGTTTTTTTATTAAGTCATATCCCATAGTTCAATATTAATTTATTGGTATGTGTTCTCCCTGTGTGTACAAGAGCCCAAGTATAAGTAAATCTAGCTAGATTATTTCGCTTGTATTTAAACAGGGACTAAGAAAGTCCCTGATTTAAAATATTGTTTTTTAAGTACGGTCTTGTATGATTTTTGTTTTATAAGTACGGTCTTGTATGATTTTTGTTTTATTAAGTAATTTCGCCATGTTTGTAGTTTAAATCTTTACATGTGTGTGTTATTATTGTATGCCGTCTTCAATAATTAAACTACACATACTTTGTTTTACTAAAAAGACAGTAAAGAATGACTATTTGTATGCAACTTCAGCGTACTTCAATTGTCTCTAATTTTTTTTCATATTGCTGTTAAATTGACATTCATACCACTTTATCTATCATATGTTACTTTAAATATCTATAAAATCATTCTGAATTGCTAAAAATAAAAGTTACGTGCCTTATATTTTTAATTAAAATATTTGTAAATCACAATAAAGCATATATCAATTGTTTGGTATTAGCTGATATCTATTTAGTTCAAATGTAAAACTTGTAATTATGTCTTTAAAACAAAAATCTTTCCCCGAAAAGAATCATTCTTTATGTTTCGGCAAATTCCTTCTCTCCAGAAACCAGATGTAAACACTGCAGTCCCGTTGTTCATGGCTGGATTTGTTTTGAATTATAAATATTCCCAAAAAGTAGGAGTAAGTAAAGATATCCCGATAATTGTCAGAAAACATTTCAAGAGGATAAATCTCTAGTTGACGTATTTGAAAATATTCCATCAGTCCACTATTCATAACAGATTTTCCACCAGTTTAAAAAAAAAAAAAATATATAAAGCAATTTTAAACCATGTGTATTAATAGATAAAATGTTAACCTTGCTTTTGTCATATAAACCACTTGTTCAAATTTGTTCGGTGTGATTTAATGCTCCGTGTTAAAGGCCGTACTTACACCTGTAATTCTAAACTTTTCATTGTTTGCTTGATGACGTTTTGATTTGTTTTACGTCAATGAAAGGACATAGATTTGAGCCAAAAATGGCCATAGATTTGAGTAAATAAAGGACATAGATGTGAGACAATACAGGACATAGATTTGGAACGTCTATGACGCAATATTAAAAAGGACATAGATTTGGTGGAAGGACATAGATTTGAGGCCGGACATAGATTTGAGGCTTACATATTTATGTCCAGCAGCAAGTTATAAGCTTCTAGAAGACGAGAACATGTTATAAGCATTCTCTGTAAACATTCCGCTGGAAGATATGTCAACCTACCTGGACGCATTGTTCTACCAATTTTTAAGTCATTGGTTTGACCTACCAGGGTTCGAACCCACGACCTACCGCACTAGAATCAACGGCACACGCTAGCATACAACCAGACAATGCTGACCATAATCAGAAAAAGAAACACAAAACAAATATTTCCAAACAATACCAAAAATATATTTCATACTTTTATTAAAGATAAATAAAAATCATGAATTGCCTTATACATCAAAGACTTCCATAGAAAAGGCGCTTCATGATTTTGTTTAAATTTTAAATTATGAATAATTATTATTTAATTTTTTGGTCAATGAATTATTTTATCGATTAGCATTTGTTGTTCAGTGAGTTGATAGTGTAAACATTGGTAGCAATAGCGTTATCGATTCAAAAATAAACCAAGCGGAAAGTAATAAGCCAACATACTTATAGGGGGTGTTTTAAAATACTCATGAGTTACCTTTTTCATCTTTTTTTCTCTTTAAAGAACCTGTCTTCAACCAGTTTTGTAACGACATTAAGATTTGTTTCAATTTTTTTATTTTTATTTGTATTCGGAACACTTACCTTTTTACCGTCACCACTATGGTAAAAGCTGCAATCGCTGCTGCAGACTGGACACTGTATGTAGTGTGCCGGTAGATAATTTGAAACTGGAAACTCGCATATTGATAATGTAAAATACATAATTAAAAAAAAAACACACTTCGAAAGTTTGGTTGTCGTTTCAAAAGTGAGGCATTTGCCTCATTTGCCTCCATTACGCTACGGCCCTGGTCGTTGTCGTAAGTTGATACTTAGTCCGCACCTCGCATGAAAAAGCTTGAAAAAATCCGTTCCACCTGCAGGACATGAAATGTGTACCTATTATTTTGATTTTTTTTATGGCCCCGCAACGAAGTTGTCGGTGCCATATAGTTTTACCCTTGTCCGAAATTCCGAAATTCCATAATTCCATAATTCCGAAATTCCGTCATTCCGCAACAAAGCATTATACGGAGTTTGTTTCTAAACGCCTTCAGATATTGGACTGATTTTTGGTATGTGAGTTAACCATGATGAGTTACAGATCAAGTTTAAGTTTCGTTCCGCTCCACAAAATTTTGCCGAAATTACGGGCTTTGGACTTTGAGAAATTGTTAAAAATCACACTTATACGGACTTTTTTCTAAACGCCTTCAGATATTGGGCTGATTATTTGTATGTAAGTTAACCATGATGAGTTACAGATCAAGTTCTAGTTTCGTTCCGCTCCACTAAATTTTGCCAAAATTACGGGCTTTGGACTTTGAGAAATTGTTAAAAATCACACTTATACGGAGTTTTTTCTAAACGCCTTCAGATATTGGGCTGATTATTTGTATGTAAGTTAACCATGATGAGTTACAGATCAATTTTAAGTTTCGTTCCGCTCCACTAATTTTTGCCAAAATTACGGGCTTTGGACTTGAGAAATTGTTGAAAATCACAGTTATACGGACTTTTTTGTAAATGCCTTCAGATATTGGGCTGATTATTTGTACATGTATGTAAGTTAACCATGATGAATTACAGATCAAATTTAAGTTTCGTTCCGCTCCACTAAATTTTGCCGAAATTAAGGGCTTTGGACTTTGAGAAATTGTTGAAAATCACAGTTATACAGACTTTTTTTCTAAACGCCTCCAGATTTTGAGCTGATTATTTGTATGTAAGTTAACCATGATGAGTTACAGATCAAGTTCTAGTTTCGTTCCGCTCCACTAAATTTTGCCAAAATTACGGGCTTTGGACTTTGAGAAATTGTTAAAAATCACACTTATACGGAGTTTTTTCTAAACGCCTTCAGATATTGGGCTGATTATTTGTATGTAAGTTAGCCATGATGAGTTACAGATCAATTTTAAGTTTCGTTCCGCTCCACTAATTTTTGCCGAAATTACGGGCTTTGGACTTGAGAAATTGTTGAAAATCACAGTGAGACTACAATCATGTGTTTATATTGAAATTGCAGATTTTTCAACTTTTTGGGACGGGGCCATTCGTGTCGCTTTGACACATCTAGTTTCAGATAAGTGATTTTCGAAAACCCTGTTTATTTTATACTTCGTATACATTTGCCTATCCTGAAAGAGTCTCAATTTTTGTTTTATATGTGATAAAAACTTGAGATAAAAACGATAAATTTATAATGGTGTGACCTAAACATTTTATTTTATATGCAATTCAGGTAGATAAGCCAATGGATTTGGAACTGATGCCACCACCATTGGAAAGTGAAGAGCAACCTACATTTGATACATCCGGGTTCGATAATCCTCTTTATGATACATACATTCAGGTACCAGTCTTTGCATATATCTAAGTTTAGTTATGAGCTTGTCGGCCGTTTTTAAGACTGCTCCTTTTGTAAATTGAAAATTTCAAGAATTATTGGATTATGTCATCAAGATTTATAAATTAGTTTGATTTCTGCGTATACCAATCTCAAAATGCTCGGTTTATTTAACGTTTCTGTATCGTTAGATCACTGTCTGATTTACAGTTATCTATATTAAAACAGTATTAAATATTTCAGGAGTCACCATTCAGTGATGCTGCAACTATTGAAAACGAAGAACCAAGCAAAGAAAAATCGGGATTACCGGAAGACTGAAAAATAAATTGAACAATCACAACTGTGCTTTATATTTTTTAAAAGAGACAATTTAATGAAATTGTGGACATCGATTTATAGAGAATGACATGTTTAGTGTTACACGCACAAAGTTGAAAGGGTATTTGTTTTATCTACGCATGACATCCTATCGTGTGTTGTCATTGTAAACAAAAAGTTAATTCTCTCAGTGGAACATTTCATTCAATACAAATTTTATGTGATAACAAATGTATTACATGATTGTCAAAGTTTTCATTATATAGTTCTATTTTTACATAATATATTGAACAGTAGATGGGCTATTTGGTTTAATTATCGTCTTGTACTGGTCCATATTCCGCTGCATCGTCTTTAGCGAGTCCGAATATTCCGAGACAGGATTGGCTACGGCCTTTCTTTCCACATCTTGATAATCTGTGTTAAAAGACGAGGACGAAAACCCAGTTCGAGTATGGGGAACTATAACAGGCGAGTTGAGTTGAGCTTCAAATGTCTGTGGTGTTACATCGTTTGAGTAGGTATCGTCTTCAAGTTCTACCCCACATATTGTTCTTTTATTGCTGTAGCCTGTGTTGATTGTAGATGATGATGATTCTGTCAGCGATATCTCTGACCCAAAAGCTTCAATAGAGCTGGTTGAACTGGAAAGGATTGATGAAGCCGAGAGGTAATGGTCCGACTCTGTTGATTCTGTTTCATCCTTACTGGTATACTGAAATTCGGGGACGACAGTAGAAATGTCTTCATCGTCACATAAACTTTCTGTTATCGATGAAATGTCATCTACCGATTCATCAACACATCGATCACTGACGTTGCAACTGTCAACCTATTTTAAAAACATTGTTATTTTTTATTCATTCAAACTATATATATATATAGATATAAATCGCTAACAATAAGTCATATGTACATCGAACCTAATCTTCTTTGAATATTTTGAATCATACTCCTTTATTATCCATTATTCAAATAGTTCATTTTAAAATTACGTAGTTTGCCTCTCAATTTTAGATTAGTTTGAAAAGTGATACAACTCCAACCGCTACAAGACAATTGTTTAAAGCAAGCGACATGATGTATACATTTGTGATAAAAATAAGATTTAAAAAGGCGACTTCAGAACAGTTTAACTAGATCAATAAAACATGCTTGTAAAGAAGTGCGTATTAGAACCGTTTGCACTGTTTTGAGAAAACCGCCTCTTAGACTTTTGTTGGTATGCAATAGAATAAGAAATTTAAAATACGAATTTGATATTTCTAAAATTCATTTAAACTATTTTTGACTCGTGACTATTGTAATGAGATTCATTGGTCATTATTGAGGACATATACTATACGCTGTCCTGAGGATGGTATTTGGTTATGTGTTTTTGTCTTATTCGCTTATCATCAAACTTTATTTGTCCATAATTATTGCAGCAGTGAAGATTTACACAAATAACATAGAAACGAATGCCGTGGAAAACGTGAGAGAAAATGCGACGAGTTCTAAAAGTACATGTTTATTTATAAGACTAATAACTAAATATTATCATATATAAGAGTGTAAGATGGGGCCTAAGATGGAAACACAAACCGAAAAAGGCATTCTTTTAATTTATCGGTCCTATACTTTATATATAGAGTGTTGTGGTTAATTTCTGGTTATTTTGAAGATTAGGAAAGGTTCTTGATAATGGTTTGGGTTAGGTATCTGACAAAGTGGATTGCAATTGAAACCTAAATTGTAACTGGTGTATTCTTAATCCTTGCTTGTGAATATTAGATGCAAAAAGCAAAAGCAGGACGTAATGCTACACAATGCTTCGAAAAAAATCTATTTAATTGGACTTATACATTCAGTGGTTTCGGGATCGGTTATATACCATTATGTTAAAAGAAATCGAAGAACAAATATAAATAGATACTCGGGGGGGGGGGGGGGGTCCAATTCCTATATAAAAGGTGATACTAGGACGTGCCGCTGGAATAGGTCAACATTTTAAGATTGAAAATATGTGAATAGGTCGGGGAAATTATCAGAAACATGATAAGGTCAATGAAGTTTTCATAACTTAGTCTGTCAACTTTCTTGGTGTTACTGGATGTGTTTAATCAACCAATGTTCTCTCTTTTAGCACTTTGGTATTCCGTTGTTACATTACACACCAAAAGAAACCCGAACAATATGGGAAAAGGTCACATTTTTACCTCCGCAGTATATGAAAAGGGTGGGGTAACAGAAACCAAGCGGCTTCCCTATCAATTCAGTATTGGAGTCCCCCTCCCCGAAATAACGATTATGAAATACGTGCTCAATCTCATCATGTTACAACAGATAAATTGAACACATAGAGAAGAAGAAGTTGTCATTACTTGAATGGTAGAAACAGCGAAAAAAACTCTCGGTATGACAATTACCTTATTGTCCGTTTCATCGGACTTCCGTCTTCGACCCCAGTTATATATGTATACCGTCACTCCTACAACTGCTGCTGATAAAAGGCATATAGTAAGGTACTTAATGATCCGTCCATTTTTAACATCAGACTCCATTTGTTGATCACGTCCGGAAATAATTTCGCGGAATGACGTGACGTCATTGTAGAAGTGAAATTCGCGGCTTTTCCAGGACAGCAGTTTGGCAAACTATATACATCTTTTTTTATTTTAAAATTATCTGGGCTTGAAATGGATTATAACCAATTTAGTTTAATGGTTGACTACTGTGCAACATTTCCGTCAGACCAAGATAATTGAGTAATTAAGCTGGTGTTTCCATTCCTTTGTCGCTTTTGAGAGCGCACGAAATAACTTGAATAAAAAGTTTGAACCTTAAAGCAGAGTCAACACCAACGAGAAAAGAGGCCCAGATATGTCTTAATTTCCAACATATACCGGTATTTAGATATTATATTACGAATGCAGGCGTGTTACAGATAAAATAAACACGGACTTAAACGACGTAAATGTATACGACAAAAAAATATAATCTAGATACCAAATGATCTGTGGGGAGGACCAAAAAAAAATGTCCGGTCTCAATTTTTTTTTTATTATAGACTGTTCGAATTTTCAAATAAAATTGTTGATTTTATGGAAAATAACATGCAAAAGTATCCGATTCTACAGGATTTTTTTCTTAAAGTTCAAGTTCATAGCTTTTAATCAAACCACAAGATATATATCACATCTGTGTATATTTACACAAAAAAAGTGACGCTTCATCAATTTTTTACAATGTTCAGACAAGTATTTAAAATTGAATCAATAATTCTTTACTTAAATACACCTTATATCGGACATTTTACTTCCCTCTGGAAAATCCTTTCTGTTGAAATTTTCATGGTAAGGATGAAATAATGTTAATAAAATAATTCAATAGTCAATGCAGTTCTCAATCTAATTAAAAACCGATCTCTCATCGCTCTGTTTCTGATATGTCGCGTGGGAGATCTAACGAAACCGGCTTTGAGGTCACATGTGAGTGAACTAAAAGTTATGAATTTATAAAGATATGCAAATGAGTTGACGACCTATTAATAAGCCAATCAAAAAAGTTTATGAATTATTTTGACTGACGATTTCGTCGTAAATAAAATGAGTTACATCCCTTTGCCTTACGTTAAACTTCCAAGATCGTGGAAGACTCAATTTCATTGGTCGAAAAAGACACACCTACGAGGTCACTCACATGTGACCTCAAAGCGGGTTTCGTTAGATCTCCCACGCGACATATCAGAAACAGAAGCGATGAGAGATCGGTTTTTAATTAGATTGTGCAGTTCTCATTCCAAAATTAAAAAAAACAATGTATTATCAGGTTTTACAAGCACAGATCGGGACATAACCACTAAAGTAAGCGCAGAATATTCTCTGGCAGCACACAACCTTGGCCACTAAACCTCATACTAAACTAATACTCCGGAAACAGTCATTAACACGTGACAGGTTGCTCAACTATTGCAGATCCTACTTATATGTATTGTCAATCGGTTCTCATCTGAAATTGAATGAAATATCTGCCACTGGACACTAAAACGTCGCGCACGATGTTCCTACAACACGACGTTACACCACCACGACGTCAAAAAGGGTTTTCTGAAACTTTTGACGTACATTTATTCAAGTTGTAAGTTTCATTTTTTTTTATGTAGTTGCTTGATTATAAATCTGTCTCTATTAATTTTGTGATGTCTATTTACCATGAATTTATTTACCTCAAGTTGTGGAAATCGATTAAATAATGTTTACCCTTAATTCACCTTAAAATGTTGTAATGTCGTAAGTAATGAACTTGAAGGCAGGAAAAATGGGACAGATGTATACGGTTTTCAATAAATTAATTAAAACAAAACTTTAATCGCAGGCTGCTAACATTTCATAGTGCATATCATCTGTCATTGTAAAATTTTCATATCTTGATTCAACCCTAATACAAATATATCCGACACTCTGCAAGTAAATAAAAAACATATTTACCCTTGATTAATTTGAATTGAATTGTATTAAAAATTTGATTTACGCATAATTTGTCGAAATACAACCATTAGATAAAATTGTTGTAACCCGATCTTGAAAATTATTTTCCCAGTCATTTGAAGTTGCTTGCTTCAGTTTTCTAACGTCTAATGTACATTTTAAAATGTAGTAATCTTCTACTGAATCGTCCGTATAATACGGGGTTGTATTAATTCAATGAAACTGTTTTTGTCGCTGTTTCCTTCACCTCCGTTTCATGCACAACATGCACTGGGTTTTTTTTCGACAGCCATCAATATATTTTTTTCTAAATTTCACCACGCGATTCGTTTCAACTATCAGGAATATACAATGACAAAATGATGGAACAAATTTTGCACATGTTACGTCGGATTTTTCGACGTTTGGACAAAATGGCTACCGTTTTGTAATGTTTCGTAGCACCCACACATGCAGTTAATAAAAAAAGAATCTAGACTTTCTGCACTTTTTGTGTATCTTACTTTTGTTTTGGTGAATTATAAATTATTCATTTAAATATCAGGTAAAAAACCCGCATTAATTGCGTTAACAAATGAAATATCAACTTGGACAAAATGGCTACCGCTTGAAAAACGACTATGTAGAGATAGTTTTATAGAATCTACAATTTTTGAACTCACGAACAATAAGGCTAATGTTTGTTCTTTCGGTAGATGTTATAATTATCTCACATTTGTTAGACATTTTCGTTGCTTCATTTTAAAGATTGATTTACTGATTGTTCGAATTCGTCTGTAAATGAACGTGTTCAATAGTTAACTGACTATAGCTTATTTATATCTAAAATGCACGTTATGTGGAAATGTCGAGTTTTCTTTGAAAATAAATGTTTACCCCCAAAAACCATGACACGAGAATACGATCCTCTCACGAGAAAAATTTTAAATAGTAAATATGATTAGCAAGACAAGACTTGCAAATAAGTCAACTTGTCCGAAATCGTTAGTAGTTACTGCCCTTTAAAGACGATAAACCCCTATTTTTTCTTAATATCTGGAAAATTGTACTAATCACAAATGATCATCATGAAAAGGTCAACAAATAAGCCATATTGGCTGAAATCTTTAGTTGACTAATGTATTGGAGTATTTGCTCTCAAATTTATTTTTTTCACATTTTTTGCCTATTGTCTTGTTTAAACTTGAGAATGGAAATGTGGAATGTGTCAAAGAGACAACAACCCGATCATAGAATGATGATTTTCCCCATTTTTGCATACTATCTTGAAAACTATAATAGATGAATAGAAACTTTAAATATGAAAAAATGATCAGCAGGATAAATCAACAAATGGACATGATTGAAATTGTCAGTTAACTCTTTATAGAGCTAGAAAATGGTGATTCATTCCGAAAAAGTGGCCATTTTTAAAAAGATACAGGCGAGGGACACAGGCTCTGAGCCTCTCCAAATTTCAAATTCACTCAATAATCATTATTTTAAACAATATGAGATAACTTTATTGATTCTTTTTGGTGACTCAAAGCCAGAGACTACATATTTAGGCCTAACGGTATCAACCTAGACTAAGACGTCAGGTGTAAGCATCGAAACAACAATAAACGGTACAAAAACCGAGACCAATTTCAGTTTTGATTAGTTCAAGGATTTTAGTGAAGATATTTTACTATATGCTAAAAAACAATCTGACTCAGACAAGTTCTAGAAAAATTAACTTATATTAAAAACACAAACATTTTATTAAACATTTACTAACAAATTAGTATGGCGTTCATTATCACTGAACTAGTATAAATTTCTTTAGGGGACAGCTGAAGGACGCCTCCGGGTGCGGGAATTTCTCGCTACATTGAAGACCTGTTGGTGAACTTCTGCTGTTGTTTTTTCTATGGTCGGGTTGTTGTCTCTTTAACACATTCCCAATTTCCATTCTCAATTTTATCTTTAATCTAAGGTAATATTTAGAGGCAAACTATTTTTTTTCTTCTGAAAATTGCTTTGAGAGAGAAAATAATTATACATTTCAGAATATGGTCTCATCGGTAAAACAATTCGTCGTTGGTCGTGATGATGAAATCAACATGCACAGAACCTGAGATAGTTATTTATAGGAGACTGAAAAACATCCCAGAAAATCCAAGACTTTCAAAGAACAATAATTCAATATGTCTGTAAAGGCGGAAAGAATAGACGAAGCGCATCATGTGATTCAAAATATACCTGGAATTGAACAAATCAAACCAACCTTGTTGAGACGACTGACGTTTCCAGACGACATGAAGTCTTTAAATATACAGGCCTGTCTGGCATTACCTGATGGTAGATTTATAGTATCTGATTTCGATTACAAACGACTGCTGCTGTTCGGTAATGACGCCATCTTTATCAGAGAAGTAGTCACATTTACAAATTGTCCAGGTGATGTTTGCTTTGTTAGAAATGATACAGTGGCTGTCACATTAGGGGCAGCATACAAGACGGTATTGGTGGATATAGAAAAGAATGAAATTATTCAAACTATTGCACTTTCTCATTATTGTAAGGGAGTAACTAGTGATGGTCAAAAATTGATTATATGCAGTGTGAGGGAATCTTCCGTAGTGAATCTGGATGATATGTCTCAATCAAATTTAGAGGTGGTCGGAGATTGTGTTTCATTATACAAAGGAAATGTCTATATCACCTTTGAAAACACTGTAGAGTGCCACGAAATCAATGGAGATCCTCTTTGGACATTTATGCCACAAGACTTAAGAAACGTTAATAGCATACAAGGACTTACATTAGACAAGTATGGATTTGTTTATGTTGCCTCTAGAAAAAATAACAGTATCGTAGTAGTATCACCAGATGGTCAAACCTGTAAAACAATATTGTACGAGTCTGATGGAATCAAAAGTCCTTGGGGAATAAACATCAATAGAGAAACAGGAATCATGATAGTGTCGAGTAAAATCTGCGATGATAGTAGTGATGCATTGTATGATACAGCTTTCGTTTATAAAATCTGAAAGAGCGATGCATTTCAATTTTAACTTCTTTGCATATATATTGCACAGTAGTGATCAGTAGTCACAAAGAGTTGTCTTTCTATAACAGTGAACTATCTATAATACTAAAATTACGAGGTCCAATTTGTCAGCCGTCATCACGTAAAAACGACGAATCAAAAAATTCAACTTTATATATAACTAATATAGTACAAAGGTGTAGATTAAAAATTACACCACTCCAGGCCCTTTTGTTTTCCACGTAATTGATATTGCAAATAATTAAGAAGTTCCGGGTCGAGTCCGATACCGATACCAATAGTATATTCACCTGTCACCGATTACCTTATCTGTTCGTTCCGCATCTGACAGGCGCACCACCAAACGGTGTATTCAGGATTAATATGCTATATAGTATTACACGGGTCATAATCACAGGGTTGACACTACTTAATTGTCAAATTGTTACTTTTTGTAGTATTTTAATTAGTTAAACTTTCTAAGATAACAATACGAATCTATAATACTAGAATTACGAGGTCCAATTTGTCAGCCGTCATCACGTAAAAACGACGAATCAAAAATTTCAACCTTATATATAACTAATATAGTACAAAGGTGTAGATTAAAAATTACACCACTCCAGGCCCTTTTGTTTTCCACGTAATTAATATTGCCAATAATTAAGAAGTTCCGGGTCGAGTCCGATACCGATACCAATATTATATTCACCTGTCACCAATTACCTTATCTGTACGTTCCGCATCTGACAGGCACACCACCAAACGGTGTATTCAGGATTAATATGCTATATAGTATTACACGGGTCATAATCACAGGGTTGACACTACTTAATTGTCAAATTGTTACCTATTGTAGTATTTTAATCAGTTAGACTTTCTATGATAACAATACGAATACTAAAAGTCTGGACTAAAATAAGGCGTATAGGTACAGTTTTCAATTTGTTAGTGGGCATGACGCAAACCAGCGAATCAAAGAATTCAACTTTATTTATAACTAATATAGGACAATGCTGTTGATTAAAAAGTACTCCATTCCAGGACCTTTTGTTTTCCAAATAATTAATATTATCAACAAGTGAAACTGCGAGCTACTGCTCACTGATGATACCCCCGCCGCAAGTGGATAATATTAATAGTGTAAAAATATGCAAGTGTTCGGTAAACAGGAAGTTGTCGAGTGATGAATCTGAAAACGCATCACACGGTATAGCTGACTTATATAAATCCTGAAACCAAATTTCAGAAATCCTTGTATTGTAGTTCCTGAGAAAAATGTGACGAAAATTTTCAACTTAGCTATCATGTGTAAAATCATACAAGTGTTCGGTAAACAGGAAGTTGTCAAGTGATGAATCTGAAAACGCATCACACGGTATAGCTGACTTATATAAATCCTGAAACCAAATTTCAGAAATCCTTGTATTGTAGTTCCTGAGAAAAATGTGACGAAAATTTTCAACTTAGCTATCATGTGTAAAATCATACAAGTGTTCGGTAAACAGGAAGTTGTCGAGTGATGAATCTGAAAACGCATCACACGGTATAGCTGACTTATATAAATCCTGAAACCAAATTTCAGAAATCCTTGTATTGTAGTTCCTGAGAAAAATGTGATGAAAATTTTCAACTTGGCTATCATGTGTAAAATCAGACAAGTGTTCGGTAAACAGGAAGTTGTCAAGTGATGAATCTGAAAACGCATCACACGGTATGGCTGACATATATAAATGTTGATACCAAATTACAGAAAGGGTGGATGTGTAGTTCCTGAGAAAAATGTGACGAAAGTTTCATGGGACGGACTGACTGACGGACTGACGGACTGACGGACTGATGGACGGACTGACGGACGGACTGACGGACGGACAGACAGAGGTAAAACAGTATACCCCCCCTTTTTTAAAGCGGGGGTATAATAATTGATAAGTTGCAGTTCGACGGGTTCAAACAGAAAGATTTGAAAGCAGAGAAAACTGTGTATCTTATAATCGGCATGACTTTATCAGATGACAATACTAATACTACAATAAGGCTTGCTCATAGTTATATACTTCAGTCACGGACCCGCGATATCACGGGTGTGTTCTAGTGATGAATTACAAAGACTTGTCTAGAAATAAAAATGATTCGGTAACAAAGAATTGTCAAATAATAACTAAATGTAATTTATTGGTAGACCCTGTACTGCTAATAATTTTGACATTTGCAGTTTTCCTCTATTTATTATAATTATAAAGATACAGTCAAAATTGCAAAACATGTGAAAATCCATCTTGTAAGGACAAACATTCTTATTTCCAAATGAAAACATCATATTATAAATGTAGTGCGTTCAAAGCGGTTTATTCGTATTGTCATCCGCAGGCGAAGAACATTTAAATAACTAGAAAGAATTTTCTGATTTGTTGATTATAGTTGTTTTTTAAATCAATATGCAAATATCTAGTATAGAAAGTCCCTGTTCCAAGATCAACCTTGCCCGAAGGAGTTGGAATTTAATCAAATTATTCAAACAACAGCGAAAATATATTTTTCTCATTTTATTGGTTCTTTAGTTAGATTATGCACAGAAAAATCGTTACAAGTGTTAAGCAGCGAGGGTATAAGATAAGATAAGATATATTTATTCCAGTTAAAGGGCCCATGAAGAGCAAAGTAATTTATTACAATGATTTTTAAAATTGTTACAATAATGTTGACATAAATCATAAATATGAATTTAACTATTTCAGTTCTTAGATCATTATTAAACCACAGTCAGATCAGAGCCATACACATAAAGTTCATTTTCAAAATCTCAGGGGCAGGAGGATTTGTTTTTGATCGGTTATTTATTTTTGTAAACTAAGAGGACAGATTATTCATTTTCTGCACTATTGAAGCAAGATTTTTCATTTTCATTAAAGCAAGGGACTGATTATTCATTTTCACAACTATATTTTTGATATTCGAAAACATACAATTTTTAAATGATTTGTTTATCATAAATAATACATATAGTATAGTCAAGTCATTATGTACCATTTAATTAGATTAACAACATCAATAGACCAATGTGCATGATAAAGCAAAAACGGAATTCACGTAGTTAAGTGTGTGGCTGCTTGTTTTTTAAGTTCATAACAAAATTACTAGATTACAAAAGGAATGCAACACTAACAGAATACATAATGGCAATCAATGAACAAAAGACAAATAAATAAGAAACATTGATCCCGAAAAATCAGGGCTATAAGTCTGAGGGAAAACAGAACTTTCTTCTTGTAAGGCCGTGAAAACAATTTGATATGAAGACAAGCGTTTGGTTTTGAAATTTCCTACATGTAGTTACGGCCCTGTTAAAATAAAAGTGAGGTATGGTTTCCTGAGATAATATACCTCAAGTTAAATGAAACCAATTTTCAGACATTTCAAGTATCTATACTATTAAACGATAAGACCTCATTTTGTGTGTCGCTTCTCTTCCTTCCACAGTAAATCAATCATAATGCCTCTGTGTCCTATAGGTAGCATGCATAGTCGAATTTGTCATCCATTCTATTTCTTATGATTATTCAGATTGAGATAATTTGGGAGAAAAACGACAAAAAAGGAGTCCGGATATGATTCCGTCATCGGACTGACTTTTAGACATAGATAAGACTTCCGGTTTGAAACTTGCACAAATACAACCAATGGTATGATAGATAACAAAAATGAAAAATAAATAAGCCAATCAGAGCGTTCTTCATATCATGGTGTTTAGATCGCAAGAACCACAACTATTATACCTCTTTATAGAGAACAATAATTTTTCGCGTCTATCTACATGTAAACTACGATTATACTACTTGAATATATAGAGACTCTCTGTATTCTTCCTACTGTTTTCTTTGAATGTTTACTATTTAAGGGGTCATAACAGTTGCATATATATTAAAAAAAAAAGTAAAACGTGACACAAGTACAACCAATCGTATGATGGATAACAAAAATGAAAAATAAATAAGCCATCCAGAGCGTTCTCCATCTCATGGTGTTTGGATCGCAAGAATCACAACTATTATACCTCCTCATAGAGGACAATTATTTTTCGCGTTTATCTACATGTAAACTACGATTACACTACTTTAATATATAGAGACTCTCTGTATTCTCTCTACTGCTTTCTTTGAATGTTTACTATTTAAGGGGTCATACCACTTACATACATGTATATATTAAAATAAGTAAAACATGTTCAACTTCATCTAAAACTACCTCGATCAAAAACATTAACCGGAAGCGTGACAGACGGACGGACGGACGACCGAACGAACGAACGCACGGATGCACAGATTAGAAACCATAATGCCCATAAATGGGACATAAAAATTTATTGTTGAAAGGTAAAATAGTGATTTGGCAAAAATGAAAGTAAGGTAGAGATTAGAGGCAGGCAGGACCTTTTTTGAGGCGTCGGGATTGGTGTTTTTAAGCTCGGGATTTGGGGATGGATCCTTTCGGGATCCGGGAATATATTTTTCGATTTCGGGATTTCGGGATCAGGACCCCTCCGACCACCCCTCAAATAAGCCTTAGTCGGTCTTACTCATTTATACATGATTCATATCCTACCATTGGCATGTAAATAAGGCCCTCAAAAGAAAAAAGCACTGATAGAATTGTCCTAGAAGCATATTTTATTAGACTAATAATGGTCTATATATAATCAGTTACATTTATTTCATGTTTGAAACGGTGCAAATTTTTTCTTTCATTTGACTTAGAATTACCAAAAGAAGCATTGTAGCAAAGGAGAAGAATAATTGTGGTCTGAGGTCAGACACACGAAAATAATTGAATTTAACAGAAGGGAAACAAATATCGGACTTGGAAAAAGGGGAGAGGGAAAAGGGAGAGAGCTTTTGATACCTTTTATGAAATTCTCCATACATAATATCTTTTACAAAAAATCATCCTACAACAGTTCGCAAGCTGTATATGCCGAAAAAAGATGAATTTATGAAGAATCTGGTGCCATCTTGACCAAACCATTTATTTTTGTGATTATCAAGGTTGAGTTATTTATTTTCAAAATCCTCCGAGTAACCAATATATATGAGGTTTTACGCAATTGCACAACTCTTTCAATCAGTTCAAGGTACATGTATCTGGGACCTTCTTGAAAAATCTTGAATCAATGTACTGTGTACAAAAAATGTCAAAGATTTATGTTTAAACCATTGTAATCATGCACTTCAAACAACGCATTTTCTAACTTTAAATTGGACCATTTTATTTAAAAATAAAACTATACATATTTCACAAAATATTCACTTTGTACACGATTTCCGACCCCAGGGCTTTACTTATGACCTTTGTTCTTTCGTCACTTGACCCAAAGAGTAAGTTGTCTGATTGACTGGGTGTTTTTTTTCGGATTGGACTAAGTAGCTATAAGGTGTAGTTAGCACATGGTTTACGTCAAATAATGCAAACGCAATACTCCAACAATGCAGTGTCTAAGATTATGCTCTGTGACTTAATCCGTTCTGTGTGAATTTATAAATTCTGTCTCTTTCCTCTTGTTGCCTTTTTAACATGTCCATATGTTTCATAAAATCAGTGTTACTCTTTTGCATCCTATGAACTGATTCCCACGTTTGTTCTGGCTGCGTATTTGGTCGTGCCCCTACACTGCCATACTTGTTGGCGACGAACAAGATTAGAAAAACTACAGGGCCAGCCAATACAAGAATTATAAACAAGCCGTAGAACGTTTCTGAAATTGATAGCCGTTTAGGAGTCTGGTAGCTTGTTTGTCTGTCTAATTCCCTTTCTTTTTCACACTCTTCGTCACTCGGTTCTTTTTCTTTCTCTATGCCATTTTTCCGATTCAATTTTTCCGATTGATAATCAAGATAATTATCTCTTGGGTTTCGATGAGCCTTATGTCTCTTTAACTTACATTCGTAACTTTCTGCTTCTGCAATGAATTAATTATGTAATAATATATATACATGCCTAAAACTAGGTTCACACTGCCGATCAGACCAACTCGACCAATCACGATTAAGACAAATAAAGCGATCGGGAGACTGGCCTGACTCAATTGATCGACAAGCATGTTCGGGTGGTCTACCTTGGTCGTCATCGATCTGAATTTCTATCCGAAAGTTTTTGACATGTCAGAAACATTCCAGTAAGGATTGTGAAGCCAGTCATTCGAGAAGAGATCAAGAATTCGTCGAGTAGCGGTCGAATTGATCGGGAAAAAATCGTGTAGAGATCGAGTTGATATTATAGGCAGTGCAAACCTAGCTTAATGAATATGTTGCCGTAATATATGTTCCATACCATGTGAGTATTTGTACTGTATACGCAGACGGTCGAACTGCCTAATATTAAAAAGTAGGTCAAGTTAAAAGATACACATGTCGTACGCGTATGGTCAAAGTATATATGTACGATTTTTTTTTCTTTTATTTGAGACTGCGGTTAGTTCAAGAAAATATGGTGCCTTTTGCAATTGGATTAAATATGTTATAATTGATAAAAACATAGCATTTTTTACTATCACAAGTTGTTTTATATATGTTTTAACGATCTAAAATAAATAATTACACGTATAAATCATAGATATAATAGTTTGATCATTTTAGCGGGTTGCCATACATGTCTATTGGTGTCTCTGTAAAGTTTTTATTGCAAGTTATTCTTCTGATAAGCTACACCGAGTTTTGTTTATTTGGAGCTCCGTATCAATATTTGGCAAACTTACTTTGCATACATTATAAAAACAACTTATCATTATATTTGTATACTGCTGTTTGGATTCAATCAAAGACGTATAAGAGAGTCTTGATGAGGTTTACAGAATAGAGAATAATGGGCACTAAAATCTGCAGAATAAACGCCTAAAAACGATTAAAGAATATGATAAAATAGGGCAAACAATAAAGAATAGAGTAATAGGGCTCTAAATTATAAAGAATGGAGAATAATGGTATAAACAAAATAGAGAAATACGACCTAAAAATTATAGAATAAAGAAATGAAGGACCCCTTATCTAGACCCTCTTATATTCCAATGCACCTTGTTAGGGCTCACTGTCTCCGCTATATAGCCAAGGGTTACGATCCATTCCCCTCCTCTAGATTGTAACCCTTGGCTAGCGGAGATGGTTAGGGCTGCGAGAAAAAAATCAATAGATTCTCAGATAAATTATTAGATCTAGTATCTGAACTTTATGTGTTTTTCTATGTTATGCTATTGTTTCAGAAAAAGGGAGAAGATTTGTTACCATTAAAACGTTTAATCCCGCTGCAAATATTTGCACCTGTCCTAAGTCAGGAATCTGATGTACAGTAGTTGTCGTTTGTTTATGTAATTTATACGTGTTTCTCGTTTCTCATTTTTTAATATAGCTTAGACCGTTGGTTCTCCCGTTTGAATGGTTTTACACTAGTAATTTTGGGGCCCTTTATAGCTTGTTGTTCGGTGTGAGCCAAGGCTCCGTGTTGAAGGCCGTACATTGACCTATAATGGCGTACATTGACCTATAATGGTTTACTTTTATAAATTGTTATTTGGATGGAGAGTTGTCTCATTGGCACTCACACAACATCTTCCTATATCTATTTACGCCAGAAACCCATGGCGATATATATGTATTTAAATTGTTGACTGAAAAATACATGCGAATTCTGTATAGCAGAACAAAGTGTAAGGGACTGAAAAAAACATGCACATTTCTTACAGCGAAACAAAGTATTTGCATAGAAAAGGACCAGAAGTCGGTTTCACAAAAAACTTACGACTTATCGTAAATATACTGAATTGTTCATGACTTACTATCAATTTTAATGGTAAGTTTTTATGTGAAACCGACCCCAGACTTCAAATCGAAAAGCAAATGACCGAAAGCGAAACGATCGCTATTTTTTTAAGGGATGGGATCCAATATAAATAGAGCGGAAGTTGGTTAGCTCCTCTTTAGACTATTGGTCTATTTTGACTAGAACAAATAGGAAGACAACTCACCTACACTCGAGAAAACAGCGATAATTACGATCAGAATCAGTAATAAAAGAGGGACGAAAGATACCAAAGGGACAGTCAAACTCATAAATCTAAAACAAACTGACAACGCCATGGCTAAAAATGAAAAAGACAAACAGAAAAACAATAGTACACATGACACAACATAGAAAACTAAAGAAATAAACAACACGAACCCCACCAAAAACTAGGGGTGATCTCAGGTGCTCCGGAAGGGTAAGCAGATCCTGCTCCACATGCGGCACCCGTCGTGTTGCTTATGTGATTACAAATCCGGTAAATAGTCTAATTCGGGAGGTCAAATTCATGAAAGGGAAGGGGATTGTAGTTACGACGTGAGGAACATATCCGATATCATTTGTGAAATGGTTATTCCATAACGGTCAACCAACTCGTGATGGCGTCCGTAAAATTTACGAAGGGATGATTTCAACTTCACCATTTGGAACTCTTGATTTAATAGCTTCCTTGTGAGCAGTAAACCTCTATCAAGAAAATCATGATAGGAAATGCAAGCACGGGAATATCGTATCAATTGAGAGATATATACCCCGTATGCAGGTGCTGCTGGAATGTTGCTACTTAGAAATGGAAAGTTCACAATTGGAAAGCTGAAATCATCTCTTTTGTCGTAAAGTTTTGTCTTCAACCGACCCTCATTGTCAATTTCTAGATGTAAGTCAAGATATGAAGCTGACTTAACTGTATCACTAAGTATGTGCACTAAGTATGTGCAAGGATGGCTAATAATTTAGCCATCCTTGCACATACTTAGTAAGAAGCAACGAAGGATCATCTTCTTCCCAACTCTATACAAAATTTTAAAAAAAATTAATATTAAGTCATACAGATTGTGTTGATGAAAATGGTTAAATGTGTTAAATTGATAGAAATTAGAAATGACAATTACACATATAAAATTGAGAATTATAATAATAGAAATGGGGAATGGTTCGAAGAGACAACCAAATGTTTTGCTAAGCCAAATCAAGTAACAAATAAAATAAAATTGTAGGAAAGGTACTATGCAATGTTTTTTTTTTATTATTACTAATTCAACATAAGAGGGTATGTCATTTTGTGGTCATGTTAAATGAAAGTATTTCTGACGTCATTTTGTTTTCAAAAGGAGGAGATGAAAATTAAAGAATGACAAACACAGTCGAAAATTGCAGTTAAAGAACTTAAACACAGTAAAGCTTTTAAAAATACATTAAAAATTAGTTTGAATCAATTTAAAGGGGAAACCTTCTCAAAATCTTAAATTTGCCGCTATATTTTTTACATTCACGTCCAAATCCACACCTTTGTTGTTTACTATTTACACATTGCGACTTGTATGGAGAGTTGGCACTCACACCAAATCTTCTTATTCTCATTACCAATTATAATATACCTATAAAAGGGATTTTTTTCTATTGTTTTTTTTCTTATCAAAGCACCACAATCCTATGCGGAACACAAACACTATATTTGTTTGAAGTCCCCCTTTCATAAGGCCCCTCCTGCAATTACAAGTAGTCTTATAAGAGTAGTTGTCTCTGGGGATGGGATAGATTAGTAGCATTTTAATCACTAACTAAAGATTTTGATGGGTTTATTTTGGTTTTTGTATTTTGGTTTTCCAAAACCACCCTGAGAGGTTAAAATCTCCTCCAATTAATATATCTGCATTTTTTATTTGAGAGGCTCTCCTCTTTACTGATGTGACAACCACTTTGTTCATCATATTTTTTTGGGTTGTAAAAGGATGATATATAAAGTGATCCCATACCATTTCAGATTCATCATCAGGTGTAAGGTTTTCAACTTCATCACTTATAAATTTTTATTTTATTGCAATGAGTACACCGCCATCCTGCTTGGGTTTTTTTGTCTGTCTTTTCTGTATAGTGTGTACTCTTCAGGAATGATTTCAATATCTTTGATTGTTGAATCGAGCCAAGTCTTTGTTCCGATCACAATATCCGGTTTAGTGCTATCAATCGTATTTTGAATAATATGTTGTTTATACGTTTGATAGACTGGAAATTGATGTTATAAGTATTCGTAGAGGTGTCTCAATTTGTTTTTGGTTTATTTGTACGTATTGATTCAGACTGATGATATGGTTTAAATGAGTTTTTGGCGTTAATGTCATGCCATTGTAATCATTTGAATAATGGTATAGACTTTCAATGGATTAGAGGAACTTTTCAGCCCAGTAGTCAAACACTTCTGTGTTGACTTGAGTTATCATTGATATGTTCATAATAATAAATTAACTGTTAACAAAACTCTGAATTCTTAAAATACTAAGGCTTTTCTACCTCAGGAATAGATAACCTTGTCTGTATTTGGCAAACTTTTAGGAATTTGTGGTCCTCAACTTCGTAATTTAATTGGCCTTTTAAACATTTTTTGATTCGAGCGTCACTGATGGGCGTGAGTGTAAACTTTTAGTACTGGTATCTATGATGAGTTTATTTGCACCATGTACGTCAAGAATGCATCTTCTATAGTTTAGATTTTCGCAAATTAAACAATTCCAAAAAAAACCCTAATCTACACTCGAAACAAGTGGACCTATTCACTCGAAAAACATTATCTCGACCGGACGCTACACCTACCGTGTGTGACTTTTAAATGGACACTTGTGCTGTCATTTAGAATGTATTTTGTAAAATATCAAATAACTCTTTATCTTTGTTCAAGGCTTACATTTAAATGAAAATCAATATAACAGTTACTACATTGTAAACATTGATTATTGTGAATGTGTATTCATTTCAGTTTCAATGTACTTTAATCATTTTAAAAAATCATTTTCTGTGCTTTATTTAGTAATTCAGTTGATTGTATAGCTCAAATTTTGGACACCATGATTGGTTAATAAAATTATCTAATCTATTTATATATCAATCATACCTTAAATAAAGTGTGCCTGTGTGGTTTTTTCCACCAAGTATATATAAATAAACAGGTAAATCAGAAATTTAACACCGGAATTAAACTACGTTTAAACAATGATCAATCAATATGTAGTCAAGGGAAACCCGCAATGCAATAGGAAAATAGAAATAGACCCGACCTATCTTTAATCCAATCATATATCTAGATTCCTTTTTTATGTGACGTTTGTGAACAGTTGACATTAGGCTTCATTGAGATAACCGTTCGTTGTATCTCTTGTCAACATGTTAAAAATGAACTGGTTCATGTACCAATCCTGCTCTGAGAGGTAAATAAAAAATACTATCGTCTATGGTAATGTTACCTTATTACAGGTAATAGCACCTGTCGTCATTTGTCCTTACCTGGAGGGGCTTCCCAATTCTAATTATAGTAACATAATTGTGAAGTATATTAAATGAAGGGTAACAGTCAGGATTCTACTCTGTCAAAATTTAACACATGTTATGAGTCACAGATTATGGTTAAACATCATACAAAAAAATGCCCCTTGTTATCTAGAAGTGGCGTGAATCAGATGTGGATACAAAAAAAATCCAAAGATCTTTTATAGTACATACAATCTAACTCTCTTTCATCTTGCAATAGTATTAAAACATTTGACTTTTGAACACTTTACACAAGTATTCCACATTCCAAACTAAAAGATAAATTGAAAGAGTTTACATTGCTTTGTTTCATAAAAAAGAATGGCCAACGTAGATCCAAGTATCTTGTCTTAGGGAGGGGCAAATCCTACTTTGTAAATGATAACTCTAAATCAAACAAAAAATTCTCTGAAACTGACATTATCAAGATGCTTGATTTGTTGAATGATAACATATTTGTTCCGTTGGAAAATGTGTGTTTTACAACAAACTGTCAGCATTTCAATGGTAACCAATTGTGCCCCTCTTCTTGCCGACTTGTTTCTTTATTATCATGTGGCTGACTTCTTACAGTAACTTCTTAGGAAGAAAGATAAAAAGTTAGCAATATCCTTTAACTCTACATTCCGCTATAAAGAGGATGTTTTTTTCACTGAATAATTCAAAATTTGGTGACTATGTTGAACGCATCTATCCCATCGAAATGGAGATAAAGTATACAACAGATACAGTTAAGTCGGCCTCATATCTTGACTTACATCTAGAAATTGATAATGAGGGTCGATTGAAAACAAAACTTTACGACAAAAGAGACGATTTCAGCTTTCCAATTGTGTACTTTCCATTTCTAAGTAGCAACATTCCAGCAGCACCTGCATACGGGGTATATGTATCCCAATTGATACGATATTCCCGTGCATGCATTTCCTATCATGATTTTCTTGATAGATGGTTGCTGCTCACAAGGAAGGTATTTAACCAAGAGTTCTAAATGGTGAAGTTTAAATCATCCCTTCGTTAATTTACGGACGCCAACACGAGTCGGTTGACTGTTATGGAATAACCGTTTCACAAATGATATTTGATACGTTCCCCACGTAGTAACTACAATCCCCTTCCCTTTCATGAATGTGACCTACCGAATTAGACTATTTACCAGATTTATTATAACATGAGCAACACGACGGGTGCCACATGTGGAGCAGGATCTGCTTACCCTTCTGGCGCACCTGAAATCTCCCTTAGTTTTGGTGGGGTTCGTGTTGCTTATTCTTTAGTTTTCTATGTTGTGTCATGTAAAATTGAGAATGGAAATGGGGAATGTGTCAAAGAGACAACAACCCGACCAAAATAAAAAAAAACACAACAGCAGAAGGTCACCAACGCAAAGACCTTATTAGTGACTCAATATTAACGCCAAAATATGCAATCTTTAATGACTTGACAACAGTATCGTAATTATATCCCTTCTTAATAAGTCTATTCAAAGGTTTTGTAAGTTTATGAGGTGAATGTAGCGAGAAATTCCCGCACCCGGAGGCGTCCTTCAGCTGGCCCCTAAACAAATATATACTAGTTCAGTGATAATGAACGCCATACTAATTTCCAAATTGTACACAAGAAACTAAAATTTAAATAATACAAGACTAACAAACGCCAGAGGCTCCTGACTTGGGACAGGCGCAAAAAATGCGGCGGGGTTAAACATGTTTGTGAGATCTCAACCCTCCCCCTATACCTCTAACCAGTGTAGGAAAGTAAAAGCATAACAATACGCACATTAAAATTCAGTTCAAGAGAAGTCCGAGTCTGATGTCAGAAGATGTAACCAAAGAAAATAAACAAAATGACAATAATACATAAATAACAACAGACTACTAGCAGTTAACTGACATGCCAGCTCCAGACTTCAATTAAACTGACTGAAAGATTATGATTTCATCATATGAACATCAGGCACAATCTTTCCCGTAAGAGGTTTAGTATCATACCATCATAACATATATGAGAAGAACATAACCCGTGTCATGCCAACAACTGTTTTTAGAATAAATGTGTTTAGTTCCGACGCAAAGACCTTATCAGTGACTCAATATTAACGCCAAAATATGCAATCTTTAATGACTTGACAACAGTATCGTAATTATATCCCTTCTTAATAAGTCTATTCAAAGGTTTTGTAAGTTTATGAGGTGAATACTGACACCTTTGTGCTTTATAAAGAATATTTCCATAAAAAATTGGATGTGAAATACCTGAACGTATAAAAAGTCTGCATGTTGAGCTATATTTACGAATGATGTCTTTATACCGATGATAAAATTTAGTAATGTTTGTACTTTTGTTTGTCTATTTGTCTTTTTTATTTTTTAGCCATGGTGTTGTCAGTTTATTTTCGATTTATGACTTTCACGGTCTCTCTGGTATCTTTCGTCCCTCTTTTGATAGATAATTTCAACTTTACCTAAAGATAATCAGATGATATTTATCTCTCTGTATTATCTTTCTAAATTAAATCAATGGAAATCTTATCTTGCTCTTACAAGTCCAACGTTGATAGCAGGCTTTTAAAAATTAGGAGATGTGATATGATTGCTAATGAGACAACTATATCCACCAGAGACAAAAGGAAGAGGATGTACATAACTCTAGGGTAATATCTGGCCCTCAACAATGAACAATATTACGTTGTTGTCAATTTATTATAATTTCTCTGGGTAATCTGCATACTCAAAGTTTTTATCCTTTCTATTTGTTAATTTTCCTAATCTTGATGTTAACATGTCTCGCTTTTTAATTATCATTATGTTTTCATTAATAAAAAAACCCTTTTACAACAGGGATACATTACCATTAGAGGCAAACACTTTAAGAAATCACAAATATTAGGCTTTATTGTGGAATATGATTCTACTAGCATCAGCCGGTTCAATTTTATACATATGGTTTTTCAAACTTTTTGTCTGCAACGTACCTGAGCGTACCTGAGGAAGGTTATTCAAGATTCACTTGAAATCAGCATGGAAAGCGGTATCATAAATTTTTGTGCTGTTTTCCCCCTCTTTTTTATTTTTTTTGTGGGGGGGGGGGACGGAATGGTTAAATCTGTTTTATTAGTGTCATATTAATTGTTGAGAAGTAAAATTTTGTAGGTAAGTACTTTTCTCCAACTGCTACTGTTTTCAAATCATATCGATTTTGTTCTGTTTTCTCTTTTCCTCATAACCGCCCAGAGTTTAAGTAAAAGATGTAATACCATAGATTAAACACAAATATTGATGGACAATTTTTAACGTCACCTACCAATTGAATTATTTCATTAACAAAAGATATTCTTCATATGAGTGCTAAAAATATGTGATTTAAAACCCGATTCAAATAAAGATAAAAGCCTCTAAACGTTGCTATCTAAAACAAACATATAATTGCCTTTTCCAATGATAGCTATATTACATTTAAATTATAAAATCTAAAGGTCAAATTTCATATGCAACATTAAACAATGTATTCATGGCTTTGCCATTTATAAGCATTGGGATATAAGTATACTTGGCCAAAAACACGAAAATTATAATTCAATTCAATTCAATTCAATTATAAGAGACTATAACATTAAAAATTATATAAAGAATTCATCTATTATAAACTATATATTGACAAGAACATTATTTACAGTATAAAACATTTCTTCTTCTATTTAAAATAAGATTACAGGCTTTGTCACAGCTACGAATCATATTATTATCTGTAAATAAAAACACTAATTTCTGTTTATCATCAAAAGACATAAAATCACTATTAAAAAGTGGTGCTTCATCAAATAATATTTTTCTAAAATCGTCATATAAAGGACACGATAAAATAACATGGGCTTCATCTTCTAAAATATTCATACAATTATCACAGACTCGATCTTTTAAAATTAATTTTTCATTTCTCCCCGTTATATAAGAAGCCTTTAAAAATTGACAATTTGGAATTAGTCCAAACGGTTAAATATTTAAAATTCGAAATCTGTGTTATTACTCGGTAGATTTGTATTGACTTATTCCATTAAATTGAAAAGTATAAGTATATACAAGAGAATGATAATCTCTTTCTTCGTGATTATGTACGAGCGTTAGCGAGAGCACTTTGTTATATTCTAAATGTAACTAGATCTGTAGATAATGCAGAATAACTAACATCACAAAGTATCATCGTTGCAAATTGATTACTAATCAAAGTTATACACCACGTGATCAAGCCATAGAAATATTCATTACTATATTTTACGTAGCTACCAAATTAAAAATTAAACTAACTTTCAGTACAATTACAAGGAGATAGGCGAATAAAGTTAAAGATCATGCATAGCATATATGAACAAGAATATGTCGGACCCATAGTACAAGAATGCCCCACTCGCACTATCATTTTCTATGTTCAGTGGACGGTGTTATTTTGTTAAAATTTCTGATATCTATGATGAGTTTCTTTACAACCACTGGGTCGATGCCACTTCTGGTGGAGTTTTTATTCCTCGAGGGTATAAATAGCCAATTAGTTAGCACTTCTGTGATGACATGAATTGTCATTGATATGGTCATAATTATAAATTAACTGTTTGTAAAACTTTGATTTTTTTAAATACTGGCTAACTAAAGGCTTTTCTACACCAAGAATAGTTTACCTTAGCTGTATTTGGCAAAACTTTTAGAGATTTTTGGTTCTCAATATTCTTCAACTTCGTACCTTTTTGGCCTTTTTAACTACTTTTATTCATGCGTCACTGATGATATTTTTATAGGCGAAACGCGCGTCTGGCGCAAATACAAAATATCAATCGACCTGATATCTATGATGATTTTATTTACAACCACTGGGTCGATGCCACTGCTGGTGGAGTTACTATTCCTCGAGAGTATCCCCACCCGTGTAGTTAGTACTCCTGTGTTGACATGAATTATCATTGATATGGTCATAATTATAAATTAACTGTCTATTAAACTTCGAATATTTGAAATACAAAGGCTTTTCTACCTCAGAATAAATGACCTTAACTGTATTTGGAAATTTTTTAAGGAACTTTTGGTCCTCAATGCTTTTCAACTTCGTGCTTTATTTGGCCTTTTTAACTATTTTGCTTCCAGTGTCACTGATGAGTCATTTGTTAATGAAACGGGCGTCTGGCGCAAATACAAAATTTTAATCCTGTTTTTTTATGATGAGTTTATTGGCATTCAGAACAGAAAAATCATATCAAAGGGAACACGTGTACTAAGTTATTAGGGTAAATATTTTACTGTATTTTCAATAAACAAGCGAACTCATACCACATCATCTTATATCTACATATCTAAATAAGGATATAAAAATAAATATCAATCGGTTAAGATCAAAAGTTCGGGATTTCAATAATATTAAACCATTTATATCATTAAAACAAAAAATGGCATAAACAGAATACTCGATATAGTAAAAGGTCGACTATTTAATTCTGAGTGGGAAGTTGCATCCTCAGTTTTAGTACAATTTGTTAAAATTTATATATAAACTGAAATATCTACAAATTAACTGAAATATTGCTGTAAGAAATATAGAATAATGGCATTTTCGTTTTAGATTCTGGCTTTATCAACAAGAATATCAAGCGGGCCCGCTTCTAAGAGCCGATATTCGAGCTGATGAAGTCAATATAAACTAATGCCATTTATTCTTTTTATTGTCAATTTGTCTTACAAAGTGGTTATTTTTTTGGTTCAGGCTATGAAATAAAATGAATTAGTTAGTAGAACTACCTCTACGAGTACAAAACGATATGATAGTTTTCGGATGTATGAATGAAGTCGCATACATTACCGATAACAAGAATTATTAACAAAAAGTAAAATCACAAAAACACTGAACTCCGAGGAAAATTCGATCGTAAAGTCCCTAATCAAATGGCAAAATTCAAATGACAAAGCACAGCAAACGTAGCGTTTCTGGAATTGACATGAGGCACCAAGGGTGGATTGAAATACCAGTCTAGGAATCATAGATTATACACACTTGAAAGAACATATATTCTTTTTGGCAATTCTGTGTCTTATTATGCTGTACAAAAGTGTACAAAATACGAATAAATCCTCCGAAAGTTGGTTGTTGGTAATTAACAAAAATCAGCCAAATCAATATTCCACATAAATAATAAAAAAGCAACATTCCGGGTTATGAAAAAAAACAAATATTTATTTATGTTAGCAAGCCTATTGCTATGCAAAATGAATCCTGGTCAATAGGTTTTGCTTAAGTTAATTTAGTTCACTGTTTACGTCAAGTAGTGTAAGCACATTGCTCTAGTAATTATGATATCTACGACCCATCTGTTCAATTCTTTTCCACATTTGTCTGCTATTCTCTCGTCGATTTTCTAATAAGTATGATTGAGTGGTTATATGTGTCATTAAACTTTTGTTTTAGCCTAAGACATTCCAACATTTGCTGTTTGTTTGATCGTGCCCTTGTTGGTCGAGTGCCTTCACTATCATACTTGCTCAGACTATCGATGTACATTTTTACAGCGATAATCATAAAAAAAATAGCAACAGGGATGACAATAAAAAGAAAACCTATGTAGAATTGTTCTGCAAGTGATCGCCGTTTATAATAACCCAGTCTTTCATTTTCACACTCTTCATCACTCGGTTCTTTTTCTACCTCTATGCCATTTTCGCGACGTATTTGTTCCAATTGATAATCAAGATAATTTTCTCTTGCGCTTTGATGGGCCTTTTGTCTCTTTTTCAAACATTTGAAACTTTCTGCGTCTGCAATGAAAAAAATACTGTTATGAGATATTCATGCAAAATTTATATAATACATACACTAATTATAAGTAGACACAGAATAGGAAATCTCACAAAAGGACGACTTTTAAAAAATGATTCACCTTTTTATGATCTCAATCTTATCTAAATGTGTCATTAAAAAACTTTACAAATAGAATTCCGTTTTGCAAGGTACCAAAAGTATAGTCCTAATTGGAGGTGGAAATGTCGATGCATCAATCAAAAACTATATCTCCGACGTTTTCAACCTATTTCTGGGTCCGTGGTTACTTGCAGCATATACTGTCCTTGGTGTCTTTTGCAATTGACTAAGTTTTAATTCGCACCAAACTTGTTATAATCAACAAATACATAGCATGCTCCAATAGTACAGGTTTTCTTATATATGTATCATCAAACACTATTGTTATGTATTTGTCTGTTGTAAAACATGATCAGTGAGCCCATGATTTGCGAACAAACTATATATCTTACGATACAAATCTTTAGTTGAATTGTTAAGGAATATTTTAGACTTACGAGAAAATTTACATTTAAGATTTTTTTGTGAAAAGGGCTCTTGATCGTAACCCTTGGCTAGCGGAGATGGTTAAGGCTGAAAAAAAATCAATAGATTCCTTGACTTAGATTTCTATATTAATAATTTATTAAATCAAGGGTCTAAACTTTACGTCAGAAACCCATGACGATAAATATGTATTTATATTGTTGACTGAAAAAAAAATACATGCGCATTTCACACAGCGAAACGATGTGTAAAGGGTGCTTAAAACTCTGTTAAGAGAACCCATTGTGATAGAAAAGAGCCAAACTTCAAGTCGCAACAAATTGGACCTTAAGCGAAGGCCATCACGAGTTGGTTGGCCGTTGTGGTATATATAAAGGCAACAGTAGTATACCGCTGTTCAAACTCATAAATCCATATAACCGTTTCACAGATTATATCGGATATGTTCCTTACGTCGTAGCTACAGTTCCCTTCCCTTTCATGAATGTAACCTACCAAATTAGACTATTTACCGGATTTGTTATAACATGAGCGACACACGAGTGCCACATGTGGAACAGTGTCTGCTTACCCTTCCAGGGCACCTGATATCAATCCCAGTTTTTGATGGGGTCGTGTTGCTTATTCTTTCATATGTTGTGTCATGTGTACTATTGTTTGTCTGTTTGTCTTTTTTTTATTTTTAGTCATGGCATTGTCAGTTTATTTTCGATTTATGAGTTTGACTGTCCCTCTGGTATCTTTCGTCCCTCTTCTATTCGTTTCAAGAGATGAGATCAAATAGAACACAAGGGGGTAACCTCCTTCTTAGACTATTGATTTACATTGACTAGAACAAATAGGAAGACAATTTACCTACACTCGAGAAAACAGCGATAATTACGATCAGAATCAGTAACATTTTAGCCATCCTTGCACTGACTTAGTATGAAGCACCAAGTTATTTCCTTTTAGAATCTGCATTTGCTGACTTAACTTGGGAATAAAGTTGAAATACAAATTGATTAATACTAAGTCACTTATATCGTATACAAATGGTGTTCATGTATTACCAATGTCATTTTAACTGATCGGGCGGAGCTTACGTTTTAATTTGCATAAGGACAGTCTATTTGAAGATGTGTGTGATAAGGATGATAGCCGTTATAATTATTACTGATTTCTAATCACCTATCAGTGTCATCAAAGGAATTTAAAAACAATGACTGGACACTTCATTGATGAGTTTATCCTAAAACACCTATCTATAGATGGACTGGTTTATTGTGAGCGAATCGGTTAAACTCCGCCCAGTCAAGTAAAATAAATCGAATAATACATGGTTAAATTGATAAAAATTATAAATGATAAAATTACACATACAAAATTGAGAAATAATGGAAATGGGTAATGGTTCAAAGAGACAACAAAATGGATTCACTGTTGAGTTTTATAAATTTTTTTGGAATGATATTAAATTACCACTAGTGAGATGTTTAAATGAGGCTTTAGAGTATGGAAAATTCTCTATCACTCAAAGACAGGGACTCATTACCTGTATACAAAAGGAAGGTAAGTCAAAGTTTTATCTTAAGAACTGGCGACCTATCACACTGCTGTGTGTAGACTATAAGATAGCTATAACCAGTCTAGCAAATAGATTTAAAAAGGTCTTGGTAAACATAATTAGTCAAACACAAAAAGGTTTTCTAAAAGGTAGGTATATTGGCGAATGCACTAGATTTATTTATGATTTGATGGAAAAGATGGAAGAAGACGACATTCCTGGACTTTTACTTTTAGTTGATTTTGAAAAAGCTTTCGACACAGTCGAATGGTCCTTTATATATGAGGCTTTGCAGTTTTATGGCTTTGACCATACATTTATAAATTGGATTAAGGCTTGCTACTGTGATGCTTCTAGTGCAGTGTTAAATAATGGTTATATTTCAGAATTTTTTCATTAAAAAGGGGGGTCCGTCAAGGGGATCCTCTGTCTCCTTACCTATTTATTTTAGTGCTAGAATTACTAAGTGCATCTATTAAAAATGACCCTGATGTTGCGGGTGTAACAATTAATGACTCTGAATTTCTGTTGAGTCAATACGCTGATGATTCTTCCGTAGTCCTGGATGGTGACCAAAAATCCCTTAATCAGTGTTTATACTTGTTTGATAAATTTTCAGAATGTGCTGGACTTAGGTGTAATGTTGACAAAACCGAAGCCGTATGGATTGGGTCAAAAAAGGGTAGTATGGAAAAACTTTTGCCAGAAAAAAATCTTGTATGGAACCATTCTGGGAGGTTTAAACTACTAGGTATATGGTTTGAGCTTGCTAAAATGGATAAAACTCTATGTAATTTTACAGCCAAGATAAACAGTATCAAGTCATTACTCAATACTTGGGCTTATAGAGAACTAACATATATTGGGAGGGTCGTAGTTATTAAGACTTTAGCACTTCCCATTTTTATTCAAGTTCTGACTGTCCTTCCTAACCCCCCAGAAGGGGTTTTGAAGGAGATTCAGAATATATTTTTTAACTTCTTATGGAAAGGAAAACCTGATAAAGTGAAAAGGGCAGTGATAATGTCCGAACACTGTGATGGTGGTCTTAAGATGCCTAATATTTATTATTTTTGCTATAGTGTAAAAATGTCTTGGCTGTATAAATTATTAGATCCCCAAAATTACTCTCCTTGGAAAGTCTTGCTACTTAGTTATATACAAAAATTTGGGGGGGACAAGATTTTACACTTACGTCAAGAAGGTTTACTTTATTTAGCAGAAAAAGTTAATCCATTTTGGCATGATATCCTGGTAAATTTTTCCAAGTTAAAAAATAAGCTTCAAGCTGAAAACAATACTGAAATTTTGACCCAGTCCATATGGCTGAATCCGAACATCAAAATGGATGGCAAGATGATTTTGAGGTTCAAATATGTTGAAAATAGTATATTCTTCATTAATGATCTGATGTCAGATAATAATACATTATTCTCATATGATGAATTTAAAAAAAAGTATGATATCAATACTAATTTTGTAGAATTTTATAGTATTTTAAGTGCGATTCCAAAGAGATGGAAAAGTATAATAGAAGGTAGTTCAAAACTGGAAATTATTGAAAATAAATTAATAGATAAAGTTAAAAAGGAACCAAAATCTTGTAAATTTTTCTATACATTATTTTTGGAGGATAATAAAGTATTATCTTTATCTTCCCGTGAAAAATGGGAAAGAGATTTAAATATGCAGATTGAGAATTGGAATGCTATTTATTCCATGCCCTTCATTATAACCAGAAACTCTTTTTTGCAAAACTTTCAATTTAAGATTGTTCATAGGATTCTACCATGTAATTCATTTTTATTGAAATGTAAATTAAAAGAAACTGAACTTTGTACTTTTTGTTCAGAATTTAAAGAAAATACTTTTCACATTTTTGGGGAATGTAATGTATCACAAAACTTCTGGCTATCCGTTATAGATTGGATTAAAAAATTATGGCATTCTCCTGCCTTTCAGTGCAAAAGAAGTCATGTTAAGTGTGTCTGAGGATTTTGTTAACAGTAAAACAGTTAACAATATTTTGTTGTTATTCAAATATTATATATACAAATGTAGATGTAAGAACATATCCCCCACAAAATATGGTGGGGTAGAATATTTAAAATATTGGATTAATATAGATAAATACTCTCTATGTTTCTTAACCCCTGTACAAAAAGTAAAAATGGATCAGAAATGGCATATGTTAGAAGCAGCTTTTATTTAATTTATTTGATTAATTAACAAAATCTTTTTGTAATATTTATATATATATCTTATTATATCCATATGACTTAATTGATTTATCAAGTATTACTTTATTTTTAAAATGTGTATCGAATACTGTAGTATGTAATTTCACATGTTTCATCATCAAAAATAAAATAATTACAAAAAAACAAAATGTTTTTGTCAAAGCCAAAACATGAAACAAATAAAATAATAATAGTAGTAAGGTACTATGCAATGATGTTTTTGTTATAACTACTTTAACATTAACTGTCAAAAAACAAATTTCATAGAGGGTATGTCATTTTGTGACCATGCCATATTAAATTATTTCTGTATTTGACGTCATTTTGTTTTCAAACGTATTAGACAAAGATAAAAGAATAATAACAAAGTCGAAATTTGCAGTTAAAAATAGATCAGTAATAATACAGGTAAGTTTTGGTCGATCGATTTTAATCCAATGTTTATATTATGATATTCAGGATTTTGGATTAAAATCAATCGACCAAAACTTACCTGTATTATTACTGATCTATTTTTACACCTTATACATTATGTATCAGTATTGTTAAAACTTTTCACACTGATAAAGGCCATTTGTTGAGCCGAAATATTTGCAATTATTGTATAATTTATATCATCTGTTCAGTTTTTCGATCTTTGTGCGATGAGATTCAACACTTTTTAATGTTTTGTTTTCCATCTATTTATCGGTATTGTTACACAAGATTTTAGACTCATATAATTTTTCCTGTATTTGTAGTATTGTCAATTTTGATGATCCAATACCTAGTAAGTTTACTGGTTGGTAGATTCTTATAGACTCTCTCTATAAATATATATAAACAAGTCTAAATTGAAAACTACGTTCAAACGTATGGTCGTGGCAATTTAGCTTCACACACATTGCAAGATTTGGATATAGATAAAGACAACAGTAGTATACCGATGTTCGAAATTCATAAATCGATTGAGAAAAAACAAATCCGAATATTTTTAATTTCCGCTGCCTATATGTATCAAGTGAATACTGCAATCTTACAAAAATTTATAAAAGTATTGACAAAACATTACAGAATCCTGTCTGTTATATCTGCAGTATTTTTACTAATAAATCGATTTTATGAATTATGTTAACATATCATTTCTCATGTACAAAATTTAATACTGAGGACCTTGTCTTATAGAAGTATGTCATTGGACAAACAATTGTGACACAAGGGCTGACAGAAACAATGCAAATAAAGAGGACATTCGGCCTTTGATTTCTAAAATCCATGTACATGTGAAAGTTACCTATATATAGGCATCGGACTACTAATGCAAAGGTTCCTGGTTCGATCCCCGTTCCGGTGAGAAAATTTCAGTGACTGAATTTTCGGCTCTCCTTTTGTATGGTCTCGAGAAACGATGATAGTCTGTCTGATGGGGACGATAATTGGCATTATCTCTTGCACGTAAAAGACACCCTTGTAGATTTCGATAAAAAGCAGGCTAATATCACTACAAGGTAGCACCCGTACCCGCAAAGTAGAACGGGATTTATATAAGTTGTAATACGTATCGTATCCGTTTCCGATACGTTGACGTATTTAAGAAAATATCTATGTGTTATTGTTTTTAGATTATTTTCAGGTTCAAATATGTGTTTTTCTATGTTAGATATCTTCCTTTCATTGATACACTCTTTTTATATACATGATAGTTTTCAATTAAGAATACTCACGGTTTATATCTAAACACTCGATATCTAAACCATCACCACTTCTCCTTCCTGAATTTGAGATTTATGAGTCCTTCTGTAGCCATGTGTATTACGAAATTGTGCAATAAAATCAAAACAGTATTTGCACAATAGATATTTTCCATATTGTGCATATATATACAAAGGAAACTTCGTCCAGAAAGTCGTGACTTTGTGGTAAATATATTTAAAATCTACAGACTTGAATAAAGAGATTTTTATTATAAAATTTTAAACATAGTTTACTCACTTCTTAATGTGTTAGCGTTTATTGCTAACAAAAAGCCATAAACAAAACTCGTATTAAGTCACTAAAGTCGAGCGCACCCTAGAAGGTGTAATTCCCTTTATATTTGATCAAAGGATTGCCTGCTAATTTATAAATTTATTATTATTGGTATCAGTAATCATTTCGACTCATATACTGTGGATGATTCAATTTCCTTTATTAGTAAATTTATAGTACGTGTATGAATATTGTTAACGTTAACTTTATATTTTTTTTAATTCAACTACACGCCTGAGTAGTTTAAATGGTTTAAATATCAAGTTTCAAAAAATATACAAGTATGACACGAAAATCACGTGATTGTTATATGTGTAACGTTAGCTTCTGTTGTCTTCCATGCAATGTTTTCATCATTGTATTATAAATACTGTAAATAAAGTAGAAACATCACTTTTAGGGCAATAAATATAATTAAGTCCAGATTTTGACATACAAGTAACAAGTATGTAAACACAAAAAATACATAAATCAAACAATTATTCAACATTATTAAACGAACATTTTATATATTAAAAATGAAAGAGAGCCAAAATTTGCATCGCCCTTTCCTTTTCGCTATCCTTTTTCGCTTTTCTCGATTACTATTCAAGCACGCAAATAATCACTTGAATAATAACCCATATATACGTTTAGACACGTCAACGTCTCATATACGGATACGATACGTCTTTAAATGTCCCACTTCTAATTAAAGTTAACCTTTATATAATGCAAGGTTTTATTGGTGAAATTATCATCCTATTATACATGGAAATATTTTTCGACATTAATATGAATTATACCAATTACTGACCTTTGTTCGTGCACAGACAGTTAGTCTTTATAACGATTAGGATACTATCTTAAAGAATCTCCCAATCATAATGCGTATATGCCATTGATTTAAATGCTTTTTGAATATGAAACAAAAATAATTTTACAACCAACCGAATCTACAAGTTTGATTGTTAAGCGTTCTATCAAATAAAGTGGGATTTTTTACATACCACAAAAGTCAATTCTTTTAATTTTTATTCCTTACCACTGTTGTACTTGAGGTAAGAAAATCTATAGATTTAATCAAATATGTGTTTATTAAAAAGTAATGCTCCATCTATTTTGAATTGTTTGAATTAGATCATTATCAATTTAGACATTTAATTGTTTGAGATATTGGACATTATTCTTCCTGAGGATATTCTGTCCAAATGTTCATGGTAAGAAATATTTCTATAGTTGATGTAATATAATCCCTTAAATTCATATTCTCTTTAATTTTGGCAAAGTTTTCACTTACGCAAAATAGGCAATCCTAAATTCTTGAAACCGAAAGTTGAAACATAACGGTTATAGTGGTTGAAAACACAGGCGTTTGGGAAATTGACCATTTCTAATTTACGAATATTTTAGGTATCAACTCGCAAAAGAAAAATGAAACGACTTTCTCGTATTCAACAGGTAAAGGAAATAAAACAATACTACATGTGGAATAAACAAACAGAGAAATTGATATCTGTGGTTGCAAAAGTTAAATTCTATTGATAAATTGGAATAACGCCAATCGTATCCCCTTTACAATATTATGTTTGAGAACGTCAGGAAATTATTTTACAATTCTTCCTGTCTTTTGATAAGGTTAATTTGGGGTTTTGTTGACTTGAAAAACAGCCTTATTAGACTTCAATGTTTCTGAAAGTCATATGAAACAATTGTTTAGTATTTATAATGAGAGTAAAATCATTGATTCAATGCATGCACATATACTGAACTAAGTCCTGGTTGCACGTTTTTTACGGTTATTTTGAAACTATAATGATTAGTATCTGAACTGTTCAGCCTTTTCTGAATTCTGCACTGTTCTTTAACAGGTCATGTGCAATATTAAGCACCAAGCTAATATCTTAATTAATAACATCAATGATGCACACTTTTCTATAACCAAAATTTTTTATGTGAATGCATGAAAGTATTGCCAGAAGTCAAATGCAACTAAAAAGTTACTGCAGACAGTTATTTGGTTTGCATCTTTATTACTAATATGATTCTATATAATTTAATGTTCATATAATGCGTGTTTATCATGCCTCGTAGCGATAACCTGGTCAATTATTTGTAAGATGGTTTACACAGAAAAGTCAGCCATTGGCATTTTAGCATGATTACCGAAAATAAGTATATATTCATTGTCTTCAAACGTACCTTTAACATCTGATACTCTGTCTTAAGAGTCGAAATGTCATTTTCGAGTAAAATTAAGACACTATTCAGTCTACAAGCAGAAACGCTATTGTATATCACTTTGACCTTCCCAAAACGTAAATTTCATACTGATTTGGTAAAAAAAAAAGGTTTTGAATTTTAAAGCAGAGTAACACACGAAAACATATTAAAAAAATCCAGGCTTTATACATTCGATACAATGTATTGGCGTAAAAATTAACTTGTAATCGTCAATGATGTTTAATTTACGACAAACAAAGTTTTAAAATAGAATAACTAATTACAAATATTGCAGACTTCACATTAAGTCAGATACGTTACATAATTATCGACACATAATATTTCATTCAGTGATTGTTGATCTCTAGCTAATTAGTTAGTTAAGTTTATTTGATCCTAATATTGGTAAGCAATAAGCAAATTGCAAGAAGCGCACATGAAAAAAGAAGAAAATTGATACAGCCCTGATATGTTTCTATATATTGTCCATTAGTTCCCATTTTGTTGTAAAACTCTTTTCAACAGTTGTAAAACAGTTTTGTTTATTTCATTTGTTCATTTAGAATCAATTGCACTGTATTACTTTTTACTTTCCATGGCACGTTTGTTTACTGAATTTTCCCGTCACGGGTTTCTCTTCTCACATGCGCTGTGTGATGCTTAAGTTCTTACGAGAAGTCTCGTAGTTCAGGTAACTAAATACGTAAAATTATCTGAGAATTCAACAATGTGAAGAAAATAATTCAACAACATATACGAAGATTTTGAAAATAGAGACAAGAAAGTTCACATACACTTGTTTTATCATGAAACCGAGCAATTACTTGCTTTTTATTTTTTAATTTTAAGTTTCATATGACGAGTTTGTAGTTACGACATTGTTATTCGTTATTCTATTTTAAATATTTGTTTGTCGCAAATGAAACCACATTGACAACTACAAGTTAATCTTTACGCCAATACATTGTATAGATTGTATAAAGCCGAGATTTTTCTAGTTATGTTTTCGTGTATAACTCTGCTGTAAAGTATAAAAACTTTTTTTTACCGAATCAGTATAAAATTTACGTTTGGGGAAGGTCCATTTAACCACATATTTATCTTAACGAAGGACAGTTATTGTTTCCAGTCATATCTCCAGAGAAGGAAAAATGTACGTAATGATACTGATTTGCCACAAGCAATAGTACATCAAATTATCGTTTTGAATTTTCCTCGGAGTTCATTATTTTTGCTATTTCACTTTTAACAAATAATATTGAAGTGATATACCTTTTCTTCAGGTAAATGATATTCAATATCCAATTCATATAGAAAAACCTACTAAAATATTACCAAGATTGAATACTATATCAAACGACTTCGACATTCATTTTAAACTGTGATTATAACCAGTTTAGATTAATAATAAGCTCTCGGCTTTGCAGTTAGATTAAAAAAAAAGCTGTTATTTTTTCTGTGAATGCGTTGGATTAATCATTAGCGGATTTCTCTCACATGCGATTCTTTTTTTAAAATAGCTTTTACCCCTTTTTAAAATTACAGGATTAATCGACTAATTTCTATGTAAAAATTGCCCGTGTCAAATGAGGAATATGACTGTTGTCATTCACTCGCTTGATGTGTTTGAGTTTTTTATTTTGACATTTGATTGGGACTTTCCGTTTTAAATTTTCTTTGGAGTTCGGTATTTTTCTAAGCACACATGGTTCAGCTCGGTCATTTGTTAAGCATTATTATTAGTTCAATATCACGTTACAGAGATTGATGGTTAAATCTATTTGAGACACTAGGCATATAAAATAATATGCATTAGAACTGAAAGCATATTGAGAATTATCAATTTGTTTTTGACCGAGGAATGTTTTTTTTAATTGAAATTTGCTTGGAGTATTTTTTATCCCAATAAAACAAAGTATAGCATAATAATATCGATCATTCATTCATATAGTATGACTTCTATGAAAATGGTGTAAATACGTCAATAAAGTGGCTATCCAACGACGCAAAATACAGCAAACATGGTTAGGTTTTTTGTTCAGTGAAAATCTTTCCCAAATACTAAAAAATACAACTTAGCATTTGACCAAGTACAATGCAAATTAACCAATTTGAAACTAATTATGAAATTATATTTTTAATCATAATACTGTTATATATTTATAGACCAACTATAAAATGTTTCTAAATAAGGTTTCATTTTATAACTATAAACTCCATTTCAGAAATAAAGATAAAAGTGTAATGGCCTCATCTGTCAAGCACGTTTGTACAATTTGCCATGATGATGGAATGTCTAACGAAGCAGTCACTTGGTGCTCAGAATGTGAAGTTTTCTTTTGTAAAGACTGTGGAAAACCTCATGGAAGGTCAAGACTGTCCAAGAACCATAGAACTATGTCTGTTAGAGAATATCAAAAGTTACCTTCATTAATGCAAGAAATAAGTAGTCAATGCAAAGACCACAATCAGAAGTTTGAACTGTTCTGTTCTTTCCACGCATGTCCCTGCTGTGTCCAGTGCGTCACTGATAAACACCAGAAATGTCATGACATGAAACCACTATCAGACATTTTAAAGCAAGTCAAATTATCTGCTTCAATTCAAATTTTCGAAAAAGATTTGAAGGATGTGAAGGAAAACTTAGATACCGCTATAAAATACTTGAAAACCAGGATCAATACAATCAATATACAGAAAACAAAAGCCGTTGAGGAAATACGGAGTATGAGGATGTCGATAGATTATCACATAAACGCATTAGAGCGATACATACTAGATGACTTGGAGTCTAAACATTCAAATCTAAAATCCAACATGAGCACTCTCGTACAACAAATGGAACAGCGAGCCAGTCAGTTAAACGAAATGCAGAGCCAGTTTACCAAAATGACACAATATGCAACAGATCTACAGGTGTATATTGGTCTGAGTGAAATTGAGAAAATTTCATCCCAAGCGGCAAAGTTTGTTGAAGATTTACAACGTGGAGACCACTTTGATGAAAGGAATTTACAGGTTGACATTTCATCTGAACTTCTATCGATTCAACAAGATGTCAAATCATTCGGAGATATTAATATAAATACCATCTCTTCTACTCTGCATATAAAGGCCGGAAGAAAAGATCAAGCTCAGCACTTGGTTCCAAAAGTTCCTGGAATTGAACAAATCGAGCCATCCTTGTTAAGACGACTGACGATTCCAGAACATATGAAGTATTTAAAAATAAAAGCCTGTGTAATATTAGCTGATGGTAATATCATAATACTTGAAAAAAATTCAAAAACAATACTTCTGTTCAGTAAAGCAGACTACTTTATCAGAAACGTAGTAACATTAACAGATTATCCTCACGATACTTGTTTCATCAAAAACAATACAGTGGCTGTCACCCTAGGAGAAGCAAACAAGACAGCACTTGTGGATGTAGAAATGAATAAAGTTGTGGCACAAATTATACTTTCTCATGCCTGTAATGGCGTAGCAAGTGAACATGAAATGCTGGTCATCAGCAGTAGTGAGAAAAGTACAATAGTTAAGTTGAATGATATGTCTCAAACAATCTTAGAAGGAGTGAGAGCACAACGTATTGCGTTCTTCAAAGGAAATATCTATAGCGCTAACTACTTAGGAAAAACCGTCTGCTGCTATAAAAGCACTGGCGAAGAGCTCTGGACATTTCAGAATGAAGAGATGAACGTAACCAATCCTGGAGGAATTACATTAGACAAAAATGGCTTCGTTTATTTGGTTTCTCGTGGAAACAACAGTATCGTTGTTATTTCCGCAGATGGTAAATCCAATAAGACAATACTATCAGCGGCTGATGGGATCAAAGATCCCTTTGCAATAGACATCAGCAGAGAAACAGGGATCATGGTAGTTGCAAGTAAAGTAAGCGATAGTGCCAATACTGGTAATAGTAGCGATAGTGATTGGGATGTCGAAATTTATGAAACAGTTTTTGTTTATAAATTATAATGTTACGCGCGATTTGTCTTCCCTTTTAAACATTTATCTGTGAATAGCGTTTAAGGTGGATTGAGTGTCTTCCTCCATCTTGGTTTTCGAGGTAGCAGATTACACTTGGTCTAGATCTTTGATGAAATGTGCAAATTTGAGAGTATAATGTTATTCATGTGTAAGACTTTTGATGTAAATATAGAAAAATTATGTGTGTTGTTTAAAAAAAAAACCAATATTTGTGTTTGATTCATTTTTTGTTCAACTTTGCAAAATAACTGGAAAGTAGGGGGATCCAACAAAAGTTATAATAAACAGTGTTGTGAATATACCTATTTTAATGCGCATCTAGTGCAAGAAAATTGGTACCGTTAATTTTGTTAATACCACTGGGTCGATGCCTCTGCTGGTGGACTATTAGTCCCCGAGGGTATCACCACCCCAGGAGCCAGTACTTCGGTACTGGCATGAAAATACGGATTTTTTGTGTTATTAAAATTTACTGTTACAAAATGATAGAAATTATTATAAATTAAGGAATGTATCTCCCTCATGCAAAGCTCTGATTCCTTTCACGGATTTGGCTATACTTTTTGGACCTTTTGGATTATAGCTCTTCATCTTTTATATAAGCTTTGGATTTGAAATAGTTTGGCCACGAGCATCACTGAAGAGACATGTATTGTCGAAATGCGCATCTGGTGCAAGAAAATTGGTACCGTTAATTTTGTTACTACCACTGGGTCGATGCCTCTGCTGGTGGACTATTAGTCCCCGAGGGTATCACCACCCCAGTAGCCAGTACTTCGGTACTGGCATGAAAATACGGATTTTTTGTGTTATTAAAATTTACTGTTACAAAATGATAGAAATTATTATAAATTAAGGAATGTATCTCCCTTATGCAAAGCTCTGATTCCTTTCACGGATTTGGCTATACTTTTTGGACCTTTTGGATTATAGCTCTTCATCTTTTATATAAGCTTTGGATTTGAAATATTTTGGCCACGAGCATCACTGAAGAGACATGTATTGTCGAAATGCGCATCTGGTGCAAGAAAATTGGTACCGTTAATTTTGTTAATATGTAGCAAGAAAACAAGTTCGGCGACCAAATTTTTTTCTTATCTGAAAGCATGTTATAAGAGCTATCGTCTCACATTTTATCAAAATTCTATCATGCAGTATTCTTTTTCTCATACAAAATTGGATTTTCAATGCATTATCTATACAAAATCTGTCAATTTCGAACAACATGAAGCGTGAAAAAAGGCCGGTGACGTATACTTTTTATTATGTTTTTGAAAAAGGCATGAGAAAAATCTATGGACTTTTATTAAGACATCCCAGCCACCTTAATAAAAGTGAATTTGAGTTTTATATTCATTGCAAGAATCATCAGCTAAGAATTGAGTGCTGAGGTACTGACACACTTGTCATATCTTGTCCATTTATAAACTAAAAAATTATAAAGAAACTAAGGTTTCAAATCCTACAAGCCGTTGAACTAAGATGGATTTGGCTATTATTTTCATGACTTTTTTTAGCATGAAGCTCAGTAATTGTTTGGTTTTTATGAATTACACATCCATTGTATTCAAATATTTGGCTTTGAGCGTTCCCAATGAAGATAAATCCAGAAAAGCACTGCAGACTCGTGCATTTATAAAGTGTTGTTATCATTTTTTGTCGAGTCTGCGATTTTTGTCGCGGAAGGCTCGATATAGGGAAAGTGATCTGGCGTGGTCGGCGGCGCAGGCGTTATCTGACTTCCTAAAAGCTTTATATTTTAGAAGGGGGAAGAACTGGATGCATCATACTTGGTATATAGAAGCCTTATGTTACGAAGTTTCCGTCTGTCACATGTTTATGTCCTTGTCCTCATTTTCATGGTTCAGTCACTACTTGAAAAAATAAGTTCAGATTTTTTTACTGTTAATTTCTCTCTTATTATAAGTTAAAGGATAACTATATTTGGTAAATGCGTATCTTGCAAGGTCCTCGTGTCCGTCAGACAGTTTTCAATTTGGCGTTGTCAGTTTATTTTCGATTTATGAGTTTGACTGTCCCTCTGGTATCTTTCGTCCCTCTTTTTTCACTTGACTTCGACATTATTTCATGGATCAGTGAACACGGTTACGTTTTGGTGGTTAAGTCCATTTATCAGATAATATAAGCAGTATGTCTGTAGGGTATACATGTCAACTGGCAGGTGTCATTTGACTTTGACTTCATTTTCATAGTTAAGTGATCTTCAAGGTTCATAGTTTAAGTTTTTGTGGTTTGGTCTTTTTTTCTTATACTGTATGTAAAAGGTCTAGTCGGTGTATGGATAATATAGATCTTTATTTGTCATATATAAGTAACATTATACTTGTGACATAAACAAAAGTAACAAAAACAATAAAATAACTGAGTTGAACACGCACATATCTATATATATATATATACAAGAAAAACCAACTAAGAGTCCCCTGTCCTCAGCTCTAAAGACTGTTTTATAAAGGAACCTGTTTTTTTCACTTGGTTTATATTGAGTATGAGATAGATTTGGAAACATAGGATTATCTAGTGCCATGTCATTAAAAAATTTTATACGTAAAACATTATTAATTTGACAGTGGTTGAGAAAGTGATTTTCATCTTCTAAGGTTTTACAAGTTGGACATGTTCTATTGTCTCGAGGTATTTTTAGATATCTGCCCTTCTCAATGAACACATTATGGTCACTAATTCTAATTTTTGTAAATAAACGTCTAGTTTCAAAATTTTGATATTTTAGATAAAATTCTTGGTCTTGTTTGACTTTAATATTTTTGTAAAGAAAAAGTTTGTTATTTTCGTTCAAACTATTTAATTTTTCCCCCCAGCAGTTCTGAATAAAATTTACTTGTAATATTCTTAATCCAAGTCTTTAGTTTGTTAACTTGTTCCATATTTTGACAGGACATTACTTTTTGTATATCAATATTCATTTCTTGTGTTGAATCTTTTATAAAAGTGGACCAAGTATAAACTCCTTGTGAATCAAGGTGTTTACTTAATGTATAACTTTCTTTTAGTAACGGGTTTATGTTTTCAGTATTTAATCTAGCCCAATAAAGAATTGCTTGTGTTTTTATATATTTTTCTATTGGTTGTCTACCAAGTTCAGCTTTAACACCTAAATTAGCAGATGTTTTTTAGTACCTAGAATATATTTACAGAAATTAACATGAACCTTTTCGAAGGGAGTCTTATCCAAATATTGGAAGTTTTCTATATCTTTGTTTTGGGATTTTAATCTGCCTTTTGCTCTATAATAAGATTGATATGTATCCATGTACGATATTTCAGCATTATTTTTATAAGAGAATCAAAAAGATTACAGAATACATTAACAGGGAAATTTCCCAAAAAGGCTGCATGTGTTTTTAATGAAAACAGAGCTTTCCTAGCTTTTTCGGCTAAATCTGTTAAACTTGCATTTAGATTTCCATTATTTTTTATCAGAGTGCCCAGAAATTTATACTCAGTAACATTATCATTTTTTTCATTATTGAACCTTACAATGTATGGTTCCAGTTTTGTAGTTCTTTGTTCAATGATCATTGTTTTTGTTTTTTTAGTATTTAGACATAACTGCCATTTTTCACAGTAATTTGATAAGTTATTTAAGCTATTTTGAAAACCTTCTTTACTTTCGGATAAAATTATAAGGTCATCGGCAAACAAAAGACTTCCTATATCAGAATTTAATATTCTCAAGGGTTTTGAACCTTTATGGTCAAAATTTTCAACTATATCACTAATAAATAAATTGAAGAGTGTGGGACAAATACTGTCCCCTTGTTTTACTCCTCGGTCAATGGGAATAAATAAACTCATCATAGATACCAGGATTAAAAATTCATATTTACCCCAGACGCGCGTTTCGTCTACAAAAGACTCATAAGTGACGCTCGAATCAAAAAATGTTTGAAAGGCCAAATAAAGTACGAAGTTGAAGAGCATTAAGGACCAAAATTCCTAAAGTTTTGCCAAATACAGCTAAGGTAAGGATTGTAAGGTGAACATGTCCAACTGGCAGATGTCATCTGACATTGACTTCATTTTCATGGTTCATTGGTCAAAATTAAATATTTGAGTTTTGGTCTTGTTTTCTATTACTACATTCAATAGGTCAACTATATTTGACGTTTGGAAATATTCAAGGATGTACTAGTTAGCCTTTCAGTTTAAATTTGATCTTGACCGCATTTTCACGGTTCATTGCTCAGTGTTAAGTTTTTGCACTTCGGTCTTTTTTTCTTAAACTATAAACAAAAGGTCAACTATATGTGTTGTATAGAAGGACTGCAAGCTGCACATGTGTGCCTGGCATGGATCATTTGACCTTGATCTCATTTTCATGGTTCATTGGTCAATATTCAGCTCTTGGTAACATGTATTTCTTGTTTGGTTCATATGACCTTGATCTCATATTCTTTGATCATGTTAAGTTTGTGTGGTAGTTGTTGTGAAGTTTTTTTATTTTGGACTATCAACATAATATCAATGATTAGTTAATATTCGACTTTGAGCGTACCTGATGAAGGTTAATCCAGAGAAACTGTTCAGACGCATGAGGTTATATAGTATTCTTTACACCTGTCCGAAACCTTGTGTCAGTGGTTGTCGTTTGTTGATTTGGTTGTTGAGTGTTTCTAGTTTCTCGTTTATCGGGGTTTTATTTTGATAGATTATACAGTTGTGGCCTTTATAGCTTGCTGTTCGGTGTGACCCAAGGCTCCGTGTTGAAGACTGTACGTTGACCTATAATTGTTTACTTTCATAAATTGTGACTTGGATGGAGAGTTGTCTCATTGGCACTCAAATCGCCTCGTCTTTGAGTATTTTTTTTGCATTAAAATAATTGTTCTAGTTATGGAATCTTATTATATCCCCAAGCAACGAAGTAGCGGAGTTTATAATGTGTTGACCCATTCCGTCCGTCCTTCTGTCAGTCCTGTTCTTGTCATCGAAACTCCTCTGAAACCACACAACAGATTTAATGGAACCTTTTTAGATAATAAGGACATACTATGTAGATGTGCATATCGACAGAAAATTAGGATTCATTTTTTTCTTCTAGGAGTTACGCCCCTTTGAGCTTATTTACCCGAATATACAACTGCAACAGTTTGTCATCGAAACTCTTCTGAAACCACAAAATAGAATTTCATGAAACTTTGTAGATAATAAGGACATACCACGTAGATGTGCATATCGACATGCAATTATGATTCAGGTTTTTCCAGGAGTTACGTCCGTTTGAACTCATTTGTCTCAATATACTACTGCAACAGTTTGCTTTGGCATCTCCTTTTGAAACATCCAGCATACATATAAACCAACATATAACAGTATTAAATCATAACATAGATGGTGATGTGGATAAGGTAAATAAATGTAAATGAAAGTAATTCCGGTACCTTATCTATAATACTAAAATTACGAGGTAAAAACGACGAATCAAAGAATTCAACTTTATGTATAACTAATATAGTACAAAGGTGTAGATTAAAAATTACACCACTCCAGGCCCTTTTGTTTTCCCACGTAATTAACATTGCCAATAATTAAGAAGTTCCGGGTCGAGTCAGATACCGATACCAATAGTATATTCACCTGTTACCGATTACCTTATCTGTACGTTCCGTATCTGACAGGCGCACCACCAAACGGTGTATTCAGGATTAATATACTATATAGTATTACACGGGTCATAATCACAGGGTTGACACTACTTAATTGTCAAATCGTTACCTTTTGTAGTATTTTAATCAGTTAGACTTTCTAAGATAACAATACGAATACTAAAAATCTGGACTAAAATAAGGCGTATAGGTACAGTTTTCAATTTGTTAGCGGGCATGACGTAAAACAGCGAATCAAAGAATTCAATATTTATAACTAATATAGGACAATGCTGTTGATTAAAAAATACTCCATTCCAGGACCTTTTGTTTTCCAAATAATTAATATTATCAATAATTGATAAGTTCCAGTTCGACGGGTTCAAACAGAAAGATTTGAAAGCAGAGAAAACTGTGTATCTTATAATCAGCATGACTTTATCAGATGACAATACTAATACTAAAATAAGGCTTGCGCATAGTTATATACTTTAATTCAGTCACGGACCCGCGATATACGGGTGTGTTCTAGTATATTATATATTTGTATAATAAAAAATATTCTTCTAAAATTGGAAGCCAGGGGTCCCAGCAGATTTTGACCATATGAAAAGGGTTTCTTATAAAAAAAAATATTCTTTTCTAGTGCAAGAGATTCTTTGATGTAGTTTTCAAGTCCTGTAAAATTTACTTTATTTTCACAGAGTTTTGTTCTGTAAATATAGAATTGTGTAAAGAGTATTATTATGTTTTTTATCATATTATTTCCTTTGTTACCTACATTCGCAAATAAAATAACATCTATATTAAATGGAATTAATATTTGTGTTTGGTTATAAATCAAATCACCGAGTTCAATCCATAAATCTGAAATTTTATAGCATATCAAAATATGTGCGCAATATCTTCAATAGCTTCATTACAGAAAGTACATTTATCTGATTATTTTATCTAAATTTTAAATAAAAATTCATTTGTGCCATTGATTCTGTGCACTATTCTGTACTGAAACCAACGAAGTTTATAGCTTTTTGTGGAGAATAGAACGACATATTATTCACTTTTTTCCAATCATTTTTTTGTTTGTTTAAACTTAGAGACCATTTATCTTCACAACTAGGCCTTGTACTACTTTTTTCTAAGAAAGCAATATACATGTCTATTGACCCTTTTTTTGATAAAAAGAAAATGTTCTTCTGGATTGTGCCTGATATTCCTATGATGAGGACATAATCTTGCAATCAATTTAATTGAGGTCTGGAGCTGGTATGTCAGTTAACTGCTAGTAGTCTGTTGTTATTTATGTATTATTGTCATTTTATTTATTTTCTTTTGTTACTCTTTTGACATCGGACACGGATTTCTCTTGAACAGAATTTTAATGTGCGTATTGTTATGCGTTTACTTTTCTAAATTGGCTAGAGGTAAAGGGGGAGGGTTGAGATCTCATAAACATGTTTAACCCCGCCGCAATTTTGCGCCTGTCCCAAGTCAGGAGCATCTGGCCTTTGTTAGACTTGTATGATTTTTAATTTTAGTTTCTTGTGTACAATTCGGAGTTTAGTATGACGTCCATTTTCACTGTACTAGTATATATATTTTAGGGGCCAGCTGAAGGACACCTACGGGTGCGGGAATTTTCGCTACATTGAAGACCCATTGGTGGCCTTCGGCTGTTGTCTGCTCTATGGTCGGGTTGTTGTCGCTTTGACACATTCCCCGTTTCCTTTCTCAATTTTATTCTATTATTTGGAAGAATTGGTCCATGAACTTTATAGAGATTTTCTATAGATTTATTATGTTTAAGAGAATTTTAATATGATTTTATTGCTGATGTTACTCCATTATAAACGAGAAAGTTATATTAAATTTCATAAATATTTTTGCATTGCTCCAAAGGCATGAATTTACCGTCATTATCTACCAGATCATTAATCAACAAAATACCGTGATCAGCCAAGTCTTTATGATAAACAGATGTGTTACCTATTTTAATATTTCCATTATTCCAAAATTCTTCTTTATTTTTTGGTATAAGTTTATTTTGCATTTCTGTCCATGCTTTAAAACCCTCTTTCCAAAAGGGTTTTTACATTTGTTTGGTGGACATAGAAATACTAGATTGTCAATGTTGATATTTTATGTGCTTTCTATTATCTTATTGAGTTTTGTATTGTTTTTTAGCAACCGTCGGACCCACGTTAATTTTAATCCTTTAAAATATTCTTCAATATCTAACATTTTCAGCCCCACAATTTATGTTCCAGACAAAATATTTCTCTTTTAATTTTTTCAGGCTTGTTTTCCGAAATAAATGAATAGATTGTATGAATAAGTTGTTTAAGAGAAGTATTGCATGGTGTTTGTAATGTTAAAAACAGATTTTCATTTTGAAATAATTAGTGTCTTGATAATTGTTATATTTCCAACTGGAGTAAGTAGTTTGTTTAAACCAAATATTGATCATATTTTCAATTTCTTATATTTAAGATCAAAGTTCAAAGATTCCATTTCTTGCAAATTGATCGAAAAGTTTATTCCTAATAGTGTAAACCTACTGAAACCCTATTCCAATTCCCACTTTACACACATGGTGTCTTGACTATTTTTTTCTTCCCTATCCACACCACTTTTCATAAAAATTTGTAGATTATAATGACATACTGTGTATATGTGCATATTGACAGGAATTATGATTCAGTTTTTTTTTATAGGAGTAACGCCCCTTTGAACTTATTTGCCTCGTCCGTCCATCTGTCCGTCCGTCCGTCCTGTTCTTGTCATCGCAACTATTCTGAACCAACACAACAGAATTCCATGAAACCTTTTAAGATAATAAGGACATACTATGTAGATGTGCATATCGACAGGAAATTATTATTCAGTTTTTTCTAGGAGTTACGCCCCTTTTGAACTTATTTGCCTCAATATACTACTGCAACAGTGTGTCATCGAAACTCTGAAACCATACAACAGAATTTCATGAAACTTTGTAGATAATAAGGACATACTACGTAGATGTGCATATCGACATGCAATTATGATTCAGGTTTTTCTAGGAGTTACGTCCATTTGAACTTATTTGTCTCAATATACTACTGCAACAGTTTGCTATGGCAACTTCTTTTGAAACATCACAACAGAATTTCATGAAACTTTGTAGATAATAAGGACATACTATGTAGATGTTCATATCGACAGGAAATTATGATTCATTTTATTTTCTTACAGTTATTTTATTTTTCCAATGACAATGTGGGGACCTGGGGGTAATTGAGCGCGCTCACTAAAGGTTCTTTATTTTTTTGTTTTTTTTTTCTCAATATCATTATTGTAGAGTAAAAGAATGATTGCCAGAATGCAAGATTCGAATACAGCAGTGATGAGTTGTATACGAATTGCGACATTATGAAATGACCAAAAACTGAAATAGGATGTTATGTTTTAGACTATGAAACAATGTGTTCTGCTAGTGATTAAACAAAATTACAACAACAAAATTCTGTATATGTGTGTCTGTTTTCTGGATAAAGTTTCTAAAAAGACAATAAAGATTACTCTTTCATTTCGAAAGTTTTGTTTGGTTCATTTCAAGAATTGTTTTTTTTTTAACCAGCATGTTGAATAATTACTATATGATTATTATAATATTATAACCTACCTTCATGACACAATTATAATAAATTAAATAAAATACAAAAAATTGAGACGTGAATGAAAAAAATGTGTAAAGTGATATTTAACAAGCGGTCACAATCTTAAAAATAATCCGAAAGTTTCCAAATTTACTGTGTGTTGTTTTCATATCTAAAGCATTGAGAGACAAAAATAAAAAAAAAATTGTATTTTTTCAGATTTCAAAAAAACCCTTTTTTCCCGAAAATTTGAAAAAAAACAATAATTCAACCAATTAGTTACAATATGAGCATATTGAATACCTTTTAAACAAACCTGAAATTTTATTTAGTACTTAGAAAATTACGTGTCAATTTTTTATTCAACTTTCCGCAAAACTAATTTGCACCCTATAATCGTTTACACGGAATTTAGATACTTTCCGACAAGTTCTGATTTTCATTATCACATGTGCATTCATTGCAAATGAAAGCTTTTTAAAATAGTGTATCTCATTTTGTTTTATATTTCACACTTTATAATTAATTTTATTTCAAAGTCGTGTATCGTATCTTTTGTTGACTAGTATAGTTCAAGTTGATGAAAAATTATCTTGATCAATGAGTAGTTAGATTTCAAACTATCAGCAAACAAGAGTATGTACTGCAGATTTAACAAGATGTTTTAAAAAGTAAAATCACAAAGATACTGAACTCTGAGGAAAATTCAAAAAGAAATCACTAATCAAATGGCAAAATCAAAAGCTCAAACACATCAAACGGATGGATAACCACTGTCATATTCTTGACTTGGTACAGACATTTTTTTATTTAGTAAATGGTGGATTGAACTTGGCTTTGTAACTAGCCCAACCTCTCAATTGTGTGACAGTCACATCAAATTCCATTATATTGACAACGATGCGTGAACAAAACAAACAGACATAATAGTTGAAAGTATCAAAAATAGGAATACAGGAGTCAACCTGTATTATCATCTTAATCACATCTTAAACGACATAAAACTCATCATAGCGGAACAAAACATAAACTTGAACTGTAACTTGAATTGTAACTTATCATGCTAGAATCACATGTCAAAAATCAGCCCAAAAAAATCCGTACAAATGTGATTTTCAAGGTTCACAACCTGTTATTTCAGCAACAATCTGCAGAACGGAACAAAACTTGAACTCGATCATCGACACATCATGCTAAACTTACTTACCAAATTCAGCCCGTTACATGAATTTAGTCGCATGCATTTCGATGATGAATAGAAGTGGATGGAAATAAACATGTGACGTTGTTGCACTGTCTGTTACATGAATTCATTGCCCAATATATCGAGTATCAAGTCATGTCCATTGTATAAATTAAATAGTTGTTGTACTGCATAGATAATTGCAAACAGCTACATAACAGACAGTACAGGAATGCAATCTTATGCAATGCTTATTAGTCCATTCCTGGCCTCAGTTATATATCTAAATTTTGCTTTATCAACTATATCCAGCTCTGTTTCCATTGCCTTCGCAGTGCAACTGACACTCTCGAAATCTCCAAAAACAGTGTGCACCACTTACAACATCAAAACAGCGAAAATAAAAATACGCGAAGTTCAAACTTTATAGATTTGCTTTGTTAGCCGTTAGATGGGTCGGTTTACTCTGACATGATTGAAGTTAAAACATTTTAGAAAGAAAAAAAATCAGTACAATTTGATAATTCGAAACGAAGGTATTTATAAACTGCCATTCAGAGATACCCACTTTAAAAAAAGGAATGCAGATGTGATCGCCGATGTGTCTTTTAATGTAAGTATAAACAATTGGGGTTTTTCAGGCAAGGGATATAGTGCAGTTATATTCAATCAAGACCAAAAAAAAGGTTATAACTAGATGGAGCTTTTTTGTGGACTTCACCTGATGTCTCGCATTCTTCTTTAAAGGTTACATCATTAAAATAAACCACCTAGCAAATACATTCTGATACCAAAAAAGATAGTATACACTACACTACACTATACTTTACACTACACTTTCACACTATCTTATAAAACAAAAGTTTTTTTATTTAATTAAATGGTCGTTTGGTAAATCTGAATATATATTTGCTGCATCTCATTTAAAGCATTTTTCTCTATTGAGAAAGGTAAATATGCTAGATATACTTACTGGAGGTGTGATGAGATGATTGAAGCTGTTATTTACCTCCTTAATAATATTAATGTACGTTTCGGCAACAATTATCGACAGGTTGTAGGTATCCCTATGGGCATTAATTGCGCCCCTTTAATAGAAGACTTCTTTTTGTACTGTTACGAATCACAGTGTATGACTAAACTCAGTAAAGACCCTTCGAAATTACATTTAATTGATAAATTAAACAACAATTACCGTTATCTTGAGGATATTTTTTCTTTAAATAATCAAGAATTTTCTCAATATACTGCTGAAATTTACCCCAAGGAACTTCCTTTAATTAAATCAAATTTAAACGGTAATAACAGTTCTTTTCTGCAATTAGATATTTCGGTTTTAAATAGGAAACTCCACACTAAAATTTACGACAAAAGGGACGATTTTTTGTTCCCTATTGTTAATTTTCCATTTTTAGATGGTGATTTTCCTTTGGCACCATCTTACGGTCTTTATATTTCACAGCTCGTTCGCTATGCTCGTGTCTATTGTGACGTTTTTGATTTTAACGAACGTAATCTATGTATTACTGGTACATTATTAAACCAGGGATATCGTTACCATAAATTACTTCAAACCTTTACTAAATTTTTCCATAGATATAATGATTTGGTTTTGAAGTTTGGTTGTACCTGTAGAAAACTTATTTCAAAAGGGATAGCACATCCTCATTTTTACGGAAATGTTGTTAACCATGTCCGGAAATTTAGAAATGATCCTGGTGAACTTATCGCTCCTTTAGATAAACTTATTCTAAAATGTTACCATTACAACGCTGTAAAAAGATCATTTAATATTGTTTTTATTGGTATCAATATTGATTTTGTTATCAGTAAATTAAAAGCAAATTAAATATTAATAGTATGTTATATAGAGAAGAATACATGGCAAAATCCGTATCATACGCTGTATTATCACGAGATACCAATATCAGCCAGAGGGTCTTTAGGCCCGAGGGATGATATTGATCGAGGGTGATACAGCACTTGATACGGATTTTTCCATGTTTTATACGCTTCATCATATATTCCAACAGAAGAGTATATATGAACTGCTTTCTGATCCCTAGCACCTGGGTTACCTTCAGTTTAATTTTGTTCTAGCTTTAAAAGAACTGCTCAATTGCCCATCCGAAACACCTGGGTTACCTTACAATTTGCGTGCTGTTGTTTTAAAAATATTTTGTCTATTGTATTTATTTGTGTGTTTTGTATGGTTTTTTATTGGTTTTTTTTATAGTTGCATTTTGTGTGTCAGAAATATGAAAACTCGACGTTCGTGACGTCACATGCCAAAAAATGACGTCAATCAATAATATAAGTTGCGTCATGCCCGAATTGCCGTTCATTTAGGACCCATTTTGAGAAGAAAAAAAATAAAGAAGCTTGCATAAATTAAAACGGAGTTTATTTAAAAATGAAAAAAATAATTGTTAGGGTCGTGATAAAGGGTTCGATAAAGGGTAGGGGTGTGATAAAGGGTATGATAAAGGGTGCGTATCAAAGTTGCGCAATATGGATTAAACAGCAGGCTATTTATCAAATATTCATAACTACTGTATTTACTTCTAAATGTATGATAAATACATATAAACATTCATGGATCTACAATCTGTCGATACCTGTATCTTGTCATTGTACATGATCATGTTTTTTCTCTGACTGTTTATGACGTTTTACGCTAAATCCATTGGATGTTGGATGTGTACAGATTGATAATTTAGTCTTAGATGCATGATTTTTTTATTAGTTGTTAGTGGCTTTGAACTAGCTGTCAGTAAACTGCAAGTACTCTCAAATCTGTTCCTAGTGTCTTTGTGTTGTTGGGATGTACAAGTACCCGGCCACGTCCAGTTGTACTTTTGTCCATCTGACGAGTTAAGCCTTTTTCAACTGATTTTTATAGTTCGTTCTTATGTTGTGCTGTTATACCACTGTCCCAGGATAGGGAGAGGTTGGGATCCCGCTAACATGTTTACCCCCGCCACATTTTGTATGTATGTGCTTGTCCCAAGTCAGGAGCCTGTAATTCAGTGGTTGTCGTTTGTTTATGTGTTACATATTTGTTTTTCGTTCATTTTTTTTATATATAAATAAGGTCGTTAGTTTTCTCGTTTGAAATGTTTTACATTGTCATTTCGGGGCCTTTTATAGCTGACTATGCGGTATGGGTTTTGCTCATTGTTGACGGCCGTACAGTTACCTATAGTTGTTAATTTCAGTGTCATTTTGGTCTCTGGTGTAGAGTTGTCTAAGTGGCAATTATACCACATCTTCTTTTTTTTATATAACTTGCCAATGATACCTAAATAATTAGTTTAAAATCTAGACCATAGAATATAGATGAAAATAGGTAATGTTTAACTTACTGCCATTTTCCATGAAACCTAAGATATTGTGAATCAACATGCATATTTAGATGATGGTACCCGTGTATCACATCAAACTTAAAATGTTAAATACAAAGAGACAACAACCCGACCAAATAAAAAACAACAGTAGAGGGTCACCAACAGGTCTTCAATGTAGCGAGAAATTCCCGCACCCGGATGTATGACACTTTATATTGCGGAAAAAATGTATTAAGTTGCTTGCTCGTGTTTCTGATGCAGTAAGTCCATGTTTAATGTTACAAATAAATAAAATAACTATAATTATATGATATCAACGAAACGAATTTACTGTTTATTTTATATATTAGATTATCATTTAAATCTCTTCCTATTTTTTCAAGTTTTTTATAAAGCCATGAAAATATTTTATTGTTTGCGTACAAACAATGGCGATTATCAAAAGATTTCATTCCTTTTAAGTGTATCAGTGTTTATAGATAAAGTCACCATGATCACGCTCGGTCTATATCTCAACAGGTAAGTGTCCCAGATATCGGTCATTTTACTTCCCTGTGCAAATTCCTTTCTATCAAAATATTCATGGTAAGAATGCAAACTAATACTCATTTATTTTTAATCCAACAAATTCAGAATGTTTAATAATTCGTCAACAGTCTTGAAATATATTTTATAAGAAATCCTTAATTCTTTACACAGAAAATTGAAGCTGAATATTTACAATGGATGAAAATTCAGGGGCGTGTCCCCGTGCGCGGACCATTTTCTGAGTTTCTAATATTCTAAACAAAAATTCGTTAATATATTTTTGTTTCTCTGTCCTATATTTTCTCAAATTTATTTGTATAGTAGTCCTGTCATGTAATATTGTCATTTTAATATTATAATCAACATTGCCATTAAAGCGGGAGGCTTGGCATACCACAAAACCAGGTTCAATCCACCATTTTTATTTCAAAATGCCCTGTACCAAGTTAGGGAAATGGCCATTGTTATATCATAGTTCGTTTCTGTGTGTGTTACATTTTAATGTTGTGTTTCTGTTGTGTAGTAGTTCTCTTAAATTTGATACGTTTCCCTCAGTTTTAGTTTGTAACCAGGATTTGTTTTTTGTCTATCGATTTATGAATTTCGAACAGTTGTATACTACTGTTGCCTTTATTTTGCACATACCAAGACTAACAACTGGAACTTGTTTCTATGTGCAGCCGCCTATATACTCTTGTAGTTTTATTTAATAAACATTCTATGTGAAACTGTACAGAGAGTTTATGAAGGAAGCGAGTTCATAACCCAAGCGACTGTTGTTGAAAATAACAGAAATATATATTGAAATCCCGCTGATCCAAATCCCATACACACTATTATGTTGGAGAGCTTAATCTTTGTTGTATTTCATATTTGTTTTAACTGCTTTGTATGTACAAACCATAATTCATCTTTGATATAATCTACTGCCTGTTTTTATTTTATAAGACAATGCATTTTACTGAATGAAAGGGAAATATAGTTCATATAGCAAGAATATGTTTTATTTAAAACGGTCTTTCATTTGATTCGAAAAATTGCATGTTTTGACCTTTTTATACATCTGCTGAAAAAAAATTTTGACAAGATATTCAGTTATAAATAATCGAACAACTATAAGGCAAATTGTGTACATTTTTCTTTCTGTAACTATTGTAGAAATGTTCTTGTTGCGTGATATTTTAAAAAGTTCATGTCATGTAACGAAAATCCAAGTTGTGATAACTCTAATGAATTATTTCTCTTTGTTTATATTAAAAAAAAAGTTGTGATAACTTGTTGCTGATATTGTTTCTATCAAACAAGTAGTCAACACAATGTTTATCAATGATGTCTTTATCTTTTCTAGTCCAATATCTGTCCAAATAAGCAATTTAAAAGCTAATAAACATTTTTTTCCTTGCTTAAGCATTTTTCACTTATTTCAATTATATATATATTGGAATTGCTGTAACTATGGATATACAAAATCTAACAGCTCATGCCAATTATTTTGCCATGCAGTCGGTTTCTTTTCATAATAATAGTACTTTTTTCAACAGCAATACAGCTGATAGGATTTACAATACAAATACTTATTTGGCAGTTAGGCACAAAAAATTCATCTGTTTTCTCTTTTGGGGGAGGGGAGGGGAAATGAGGTAGAGATTCATTGACTTGTTTTATTCAATTTTAAAAGGATTTGATAAAAAAGGGGGGTTTCTGTTGAATATGATTCATATTAAAAAAGTAAACACATCATTGATTTTTATAGAATGTACATAATAGGTTGCTTGTGATTAAAGTTGAACAAACAATATTTATTCCTGAAGAGGAAAAGCAATCATATCACCATATATTAATGACCGGAGAATGAACGCGGTTTTTTTTAAACTGATTCTAAATGACTACACTGAGATAACTGTTTTGTAAAATTATTTGTTGTAGTTTATAATTATTGTCTTCGATAGCATTCGAAGAGCAATTTTATATACTAGATGATATCGAGAATTTGAAATTTTCTATGAAATTAGTTCCTTTTTTGGAACGAATAGAACCAGAATAGACTTTTTATCAAAATGACAAAATCAAACATCTTTTGTCCATGGCAAATCTGATTATGGTGTTTCCTTATGATGTCACCAGTCCAGTAGTCAGCACTTCGGTGTTGACATGCATATCAATTATTTGGTCATTTTTATAAATTTCCTGTTAGAAAACTTTGATTATATTCGAAAAACTAAGTATTTTCTTATCCCAGGAATAGAATACCTAAGCTGTATTTGGCACAACTTTTTGGAATTTTGGATACTCAACGCTCTTCAATTTTGTAATTGTTTGGCTTTATAACTGTTTTGATCTGAACGTCACTGATGAGTCTCATGCAGACGAAACGCGCGTCTGGCGTATTAAATTATAATCCTGGTACCTTTGATAACTATTTCCTTACGTTGCAATGTAAGCTGGCTTATAATACGAATATTGAAACATGCATGCATTAGACCTGAGAACGTGTTGGGTTCAAACAATTTAATTTGATAAACGGGTTAACTGATGGATGTTTTTTTTTCTTTGAATTTTACTCCATATTCTTTACAGAAGTTATAAAAAAAACATCGAATACCAATATGGATCATTCCTTCATAATTTATATGACTGATATGTAAGTGATTGTATACGTCAATTTAGATTAATTTGATTTGTCATTGGAGATCTTTCCCGAATCCTTAAAAATACTTTTAACATGCGGGAAAGGGAGATACAAAGTTAACATATTTGAAATCAACGAAGAAATAAACGTGTTTACTACATAAAGTGTTGATATGAAGCAATCGTTCATAACCAAAAAGGCCTACCGGCAATATATGAATATAGAGGTCAATCTTTCAACCTCCATGTATATCAATATTTTAAAGAAATAAATTTATCCGTTTCAGAATTAAACAGAAAAGGTATAATGGCCTCATCGGCCATGCACGTTTGTACAATTTGCCAAGATGAAGGAATTACTAACAAGGCAGACACGTGGTGCACAGAATGCGAAGTTTTCTATTGTGGAGACTGTGAAAAACCACACAGAAAGTCAAGAATGTCCAAGAACCATAAAACCATGTCCGTTGAACATTATCAAAAATTACCTACATTCATGCAAGACATAAGTAGTCAGTGCAAAGACCACAAGAAGAAGTATGAACTTTACTGTTCTGTCCACGCCTGTCCCTGCTGTGTCCAGTGTATTACCGATAAACACACGAAATGTCAAGACTTAAAACCTCTGTCAGACATTCTAAAGCAAGTTAAATCATCGGCCTCAGTTGAGCTTTTCGAAAAGGATTTGAAAGATATGAAGGAAAACTTAGATAACGCCGTACAATATTTGAAATCCAGGATTAGTACAAGCAATATCCAGAAAACAAAAGCCGTTGAGGAAATCCGGAGTATGAAAAAGTCGATAGTTGATTACCTAAACAAACTAGAGCAGCAGATAATTGCTGACTTAGGGCATAAACATAAAAAGCTTACATCCAGTATGGACACTATCGTACAACAATTGGAAAAGCGAGCCAGTCAGATAGGTCAAATGCAGGGTGACTTTCTGAAAATGACACAGTATGCAACTGAACTACAAATGTATGTGGGTCTGAAAGAAATTGAGACAACTACATCAGAAGTAGCAAAATACATAGAAAGTTTAGAAAGTGGGGACCACTTTGATGAGAAGAATTTAGAAGTTAAGTTTTTATCTGATCTTCAATCAATAGTAACAAATATCGTGTCGTTTGGAGACATTAATATCAATACCACCTTTTCGACTCTCCGACTAAAAACCGGACGAAAAGATCAAGCTCAGCACTTGGTTCCAAAAACACCTGGAATTGAACAAATTAAGCCATCTTTGTTGAGACGATTGATAATTCCAGAAGAATTGAAGTCTTTAAAATTAGGTGCCTGTGTAATTTTACCTGATGGTAAATTCATAATCTTTGATAACAACGAACAACAATTACTGCTGTGTAATAACAATGGTATCTTAATCAGAAAAGTAGTTTCATTCAAAGGGTCTCCATGGGATGTTTGCTGTGTCAACAATAACACTGTAGCTGTCACATTAGGAGGGGCATGCAAGACAGTGCTGGTGGATGTGGAAAAGAATAAAGTTACTCAAACAATTAATTTCTCACATGTTTGTAATGGAGCAGCAAGTGACAATAACCTATTGGTCATCAGCTGTGTTGATGAAAGTACTTTGGTGAATCTACATGATAATTCTCATACAATCTTAAAAGGCGTTAAGGCTAATCGTATTGCATTATTCAATGGGAACATTTATGGGACCAATTTCAAGCAAAATAACGTCTGTTGCTACAAAAGTAATGGGGAACTTCTGTGGACTTTTATGCATCATGACATAAATGGTCCAATAGGAATAAGTTTAGACATTAAAGGGTGTGTGTATACATGCTCTTATACAAACAACAGAATCGTTGTGATTTCACCCGATGGTAAAACCTGTAAGACAATAATATCGGGGGGGAATGATGGAATCGAATCATCTGCTGGTATCGACATCAACAGGGAAACAGGAATGATGATTGTGGTACATGAATCAAGTGATGATGGTAACGATCAAGTCTACAGAACAGCTTCTATTTTTAAAATCTAAAACGTTGGATTAACCCACTATCTGGGACTAGTATAATAGTCCCAGTCAATATTGATAATTTGATTTTAATACATCAATGTCTATCTGTGCAGAGTGTTGAATTAGATAATATACTAGTAAATGTATCGTATCATCCTCTATGACAAAGCCATCCTTAATTTTGAAATTCAAATTATTCCCACTATGTAGACAAAATTAGATGATCATGATAGTTTAGTTCAAAAACTAAGAGTAATTTATCCTCACATATATGAATGGATTGGAACCATAACCGTTTTCAATACATTAAACAATTTATAATATGAGGGCTGGGCATGACCACTCCCAAACAGTTTAAGGTGCACTTAACAGGTCTGGTCATGCAGGGGCGGATGCAGGAATTTTCGAAAGGGGGGGGGGGGGGGGTGCTAACCCAGGGCAAAGGGGGGTGCAAAGGGGTGCAAAACATATGTCCCGATACAAATGCATTGATCGGCAAAAATAAAGGGGGGGGGTGCGTACCCCCGGAACCCCCCCCCCCCTGGATCCGCCACTGCCATGGCAGATTGGAATATATAAAATTAAGAAAAGGGAATCTCTACAGTTTTTGATACGCATGCAACGAACAATATAAGACATGGTCATGACAATAAAGACTTCCTAGACATATATGGTCTAAGGATGGGCCAATTAAAAATAATAAACACGTGTTCAATCTATTGTGACATTGTTAAACATATTCGTCGCAGGCCAAACTTAGTTAATATACATGTATATGGTTAGTTCTTATTTGTGATAATAATTATAAACCAATCATTGTTTTAAGTTTTAAATGTTAGATATACTCTAGTTGCTTGTTTTATAGTTAATAAGATTATAACACAATGTGAACTATTTTTTACCAATTATGTCTGTTTGTTTTGTCACACGTTTTTGACAATATAATGTAATTCTACGCGTATGCCATTTTTTTTAAATTTGTATTGCTTTCTTTTCATTTTAAAGCCCTTTTTATACAAAAGCAATTGAGTCAATGACCTTTTGACTGTGCTTAATTTTCCTCATTCTGTACCTTTTGTATAGAGAAAACATAAGGGAGCTACCATTTGATTTTTATGGGGGCGGGGGGGCTAGGATGAAATTTGAAAAAAATAGGCAGGACAGGAGTTTTGAGTAAAAAAAAAAGGCAGGATGTGACACTTGCAAAAAAAAGTCAGGACGACAATTTAGGTAAAAAAAAAGTCAGGATAAACTAAAAAAAAAAAGGCAGGACCGATTAGAGTGAAAAATAAAAAGGCAGGACAGAGATTACAGCTAAAAAATAATGCAAGACAACATTTTTCATCCTTGTCCCCCCCGCCCCCCCCCATAAAAATCAAATGGTAGCTCCCTAAGCTCTAGAATCAATGTTATAAGTAAACTCCAGTTCCTTTAAGTAATATGTTGGGTCTATGGGATCCACTTATGGAAGTACACCACTAATTCATGGTCCCATTGCTTTCTATGTTTAATTCCTCCATTTCAAGCAGGCACACCCCTTTCATTTTAAGTTCAAATAAAGGGGCAATCATTGCATGTCAAAGCAACACTTTATGGTGTCTTGTACTGAAAAAATCAACATACCTTTAATGGCATATAAGAAAGAACTGGCATATAAGAAAGAACTGGTTCCCGGAACTTCAGATGTACCAAAACAGGTACTTCAGATCTGACAAACAGACAATATGTACCCTCTTTTTAAAACTTCGTGCAGTTTTTTTAATATTTAAAACTAAAGTCCTTTTTAAAAGTGTTCTACAATGATCACTAGTCCCCCAGCTTTCATTTGATGCCAAAATTACTTAATTATCCTACATATTTTGAAAGTTACACTCATGCGTAGGAACTATTTTATGTTAAAAATGTACTACTTTCTGGTAGGTGCTTTATGGCCGGACCCAAATTAGTGGTGTTACACCTTATAGGAACTATATCAAAACATGAAGCCAATTCTGTTCATTTGTTAAACACACAGCGTATATATAGTCTATATTCAAATTCACAGCATGACAATCTTTATTTTTAATATTAAAAGTAAAATACAAACATACCGAACTCCGAGAGATTTAAAACCGAAAGTCCGAAATCAAACTGTCATTAGCAAAAATGAAAGACAAGAATACAAAAAAATCATAAAAACCGCCCCTAAAAAACAAGAGTGTACACGCTGAAATGTCTGGCCTTCTTCAATTATTTTATTGATTTTGTATTAACATTGTGTCATAGATCAAATTATGCGTTAAGTGTATGTTCACTTGTCTTTATATGTCTTTGGTTTGATTTAAGCCATTTCAATTGATATGTTATAGTGTCTTTCTATGTTGTGATGTTACACATTTGCTTCGGGTAAGGGTGAATGTTGGTACCTATCCAAACTTTAAACTCGCTGCATGCGTTTGCACCTGTCCTAAGTCAGGAATCTGATGTTCAGTAGTTGTCATTTGTTGGTGTGGTCCATAAGTGTTTCTCGTTTCTCGTTTTTTATATAGATTAGACCGTTGGTTTTCCCAGTTATACACTAGTCATGTTGGGTCTCATTATAGCTTAATGTTCGGTGTGAGCCAAAGCTCCGTGTTGAAGACCGTAGTTTGACCTATAATGGGTGTTTTTTTTTACAAATCAGGACCTGAATGGAGTGTTGTCTCATTGGCATTCATACCACATCTTCTTATATCTATGAAGACAAGCACATTAGTAACAAGAGGCTCTAAAGAGCCTGAATCGCTCACCTTGATTTTTTTGGCATTTATCTTTCGTTTAAGAGTTTAAGTGTCCAATTTCATCGTAGTTTGTGTTCTTGGTTTAATATTAATAAGTGTTTGAAAATGCAGTTTTTTTCATACTTTCTTCAAAACCAAAAATTTCCTTAAAATTACCAATTTAGTGGCAGCAACCTAACGATGGGTTGTTAGATTCATCTGAAAATTTCAGGGCTGATACAACTTTACCTTATGAACACTTTTATCCCATGTCATGTCAGATTTGCTCTAAATGCTTTGGTTTTTGTGATATAAGCCAAAAACTGCATTTTACCTCTATGTTCTATTTTTACCCAAGGCGGCCATGTTTTTAAAGAAACAGAAAATAAATCACAAACGTTATTCTAGATACACTAAGGATCATTCAGCTTGAATTTGGTTGGAATTGGTTCAGTAGTTTTAGAGGAGAAGATTTTTTAAAGTAAGAAAAACATGATAAACAAATTGTGTAAAATTGTCCTTAAAGGGCAATAACTCTTTTCAGGGGTCAATTTACAATTTTGGTCATATGATCTTACTTTGCTGAGCATATTTGCTGTTTACAGCTTATCTTTATCATTAATTCTATTCAAGATAATAACCAAAAACAGCAAAATTATGTTTGGTTGGAATTGGTTCAGTAGTTTCAGAGGAGAAGATGTTTGAAACAGTTTACACCAGACGGACGCCAAGTGATGGCTAAAGCTAAGACTAGAATAGAAAAAAATCATAAAAACAGCCCTTAAAAAACAAGAGTGCACACACTGGAATGTCTCGACTTCTTTGCTGATCATTGATTTTGTGTTGAAAGTCCTAAATAAAAAGCTTTACTAAGGGTATTAATTAAAATTAACAAGATCCAAGAAAATGAGGTCAATGTCGGATAAACATAACCAGAAATACATGTAAATAAACTCATCATAGATACCAGGATTGAAATTTTATATTTACGCCAGACGTGTAAATCTTACAATCATTCAATGCACCAAATAAAGTTGACCTATTACTTGTAGTATCTAAGAAACAGGAAAACTAAACATTGACCTATGAACCATCAAAATGAGGTCAAGGTCAGAAAATGCCTTCTAGAGACATTCTTACACACATTACAATTATAGTATCATACCAAACAACAAATATAGTTGACCTTTTGGTTTAATATTTAAAGAAAAACAGACCAAAATACAAAACTTAACAAAGCAATGAAAATGAGGTCAATGTCAAATAAAATCCCCCAGACTGACATGAACATATTAAAATATGTTCATACACCAAATACAGTTGACCTATTGCATATAGTATTAGAAAAATTACCAAAACAAAAAAAAACTTTATCAACTTAACAATGAAGCAGATGTCAAACCCTTAAAGTGGCACTATAGCTGTCAAATTCATGGTCACCGATGTGACTCAAATTCTCATATTTGATTTATAACAATGTAAAACATTTATCCAAACTATCAAAATTCTAAAATAAACAGTTTACAGAGCATGGGTAGGTAATATATAGGTTCGTTTCGTGTGTATTTTAGTCCAGACGCCATCTAATTACATATCGGTTTGACCTCAGATGACCATATAAGCGATGTAAACATAAATAAAAATAAAGAACACGTGCAATTGGATTTTTATAGGTCTGTTTCATTTTATTTTATGGATTAAAAATAGTTGTTTCTCATTGTTTTTAACCCTATAAGAATGATTTTATGTGAATCGAATTAGTAATCAAATGATTTACCGTAGATTCACTTTCATTGTTGACATTCTTTTTCTTTAAATAACCAGTACACGTACAATGCATGCGTTGTCAATCTCTAGCTAGGGGTTAAATTGTAGTTCACATGAATACGGATTTAAAGAGGTCGACTCATTCACTTTCAAGTGAATTACTAATTATTAATGTTCCTTAGCGTAATTTGACAAAATTGAACCTTTTTGACTGCAAAAAGTAAATTGCTATTTCACTATTTAACTTTCATTATTGATTGAACAGAAAAAAATCAAACTTTAGATTGTTATGTATCTCGTAGCTAGTGCCCCTTTAACAATTGGGGCAAGTACGGACACAACATGCAAGCTTGATACAGCTCTGAATTTGGATTGCATACCTGCCAACTTTCCAAAATGCCCATGGGGGTTTTGCGTGCAAGATGGCTGCCATAGTCCTAAAAAAACCTTCAAGGGGGCCATCCAATACATTTTAATGTTGTTTTTTGGCTTCTTCATACCTTTATTAGCCTGATGTCATTGTAAAACTAATTGTTTTGTCTAAAATTGTTGACAAAATTGCTCTTTCAAAATTTCAATTTGGGAGCTTCCATGGGGGAAATCCCCCGCAAATAGTGACAGTTGGCAGGTATGGGATTGTGATCAAATTTTTGACATAATATGAGTTTCTGACACAAAACAAATGTCAAGATCTTACAAATCTATTGTGCAATATTGTGCAATTAAAGATTTCTTCTTCAAACTTTTCAAAAATTTGGAATTTGAAAATTTTGGAGAAAAAAAAATTGAAAACTACTACCACCCCCCCCCCTTTTTTTTTGCAATTAGTCCACAACCTGACAATCCTTTATACATAATTTACAAGACGTGTAAGGGAGGTATATCTGAACATACCCAAAATTGTATGTAAAATGTTTTTGAATTACCTCCAGTACACTGCTTTTAAATTGTCTTAATTGTCCAATGACCAAAAAAACCTAGTTTTTCCCCCTTTTTTGCCCATAATTCCAAAACATTTTGAGCCATAAACCCCCGAAGTCAATACTAACCATCCCTTCATGGTATGGAAACTTGTGCAATAATTTTAGAGAGATTCATACACTTAAACACAAGTTATTGTTTGAAAACTGCAAAAATGCTCATTTTGGGTCCCCTTTTTGGCCCCTAATTACTTAACTATTGGGACCATAACCCCCAAAATCAATCCCAACCTTCCTTTAGTGGTATTGAACCAAAAATTTATAGAGATTCATTCACTAAAACTAAAGTTATTGTTCGGGAACTACATGTGTCTTCCGACGACAAGGACGACGACATGATAGCATTATATGACGCAAAAAAATTTTTTTGTTTGTATAAAAAGAGGTCAAGGTCAAATTACACCTGTCAGTTGGACATCTTTAATTTGTAATCATTCTATACACCAAATATAGTAGACCTTTTGTTCATAGTTTCTGATATATGGACTTGACCACGAAAACTTGAACCTTTATTGATCCATGGAATGAGGTCGAGGTCAGATGAAAACTGTATGACAGGCATGTTTATGTTATGCATATACTAAATGTATCATAATATTACACATAATAAGAGAGAAATTAAAACTACAAAAAAAACACATGTGTTATAGTACTCTCATTGTAAGTGAATTTTGTAAGTGGAAGGCCCACAACTCTTCACAAAATCATCAGACCAAAATGAAATTCGAACTTGATCTGTAACTTGTCATAATAAAATATATACCAATTTTCAAATCAATATCTTCAAGCATGACAAATGGTGTAGAAAACATTTATTATATGAGTGAATTTTTTAAGTTCAAGGACCATAACTCTCTGCACAAAATCATCAGATCTGAACAAAATTCAAACTTGAACTGTCACTTGTCATGATAAAACTATACTAGTATACCAATTATCAAATCAATATCTTCAAGATGACAAAAAAGGAGCAGAAAACTGATTATTTTAGTGAATTTTCTAAGTCAAGGACCATAACTCTGCACAAAATCATCAGACCAAAATGAAATTTGAACTTGGTTTGTAACTTGTCATGACAAAATGGAGGTCAAGTTCAATAATGACGATTTTGACTTATACCCTTCAGGAGTTATGGTTCTTGAAAGATTGAAAAATGGACCAAAAATTAAGAATCTACATACACAGTTAGATTTGGCATATCAAAAGAACCCGAATTATTCAATTTTTGATGAAATCAAACAAAGTTTAATTTTGGACCCCGATTTGGACCAACTTGAAAACTGGGCCAATAATAAAAAATCTAAGAACATTTTTAGATTCAGCATATCAAAGAACTCCAAGGATTCAATTTTTGTTAATTTTGGACCCTTTAGACCTTAATGTAGACCAATTTGAAAACCGGACCAAAAATTAAGAATCTACATACACAGTTAGATTCGGCATATCAAAGAACCCCAATTATTCAATTTTTGATGAAATCAAACAAAGTTAAATTTTGGACCCTTTGGGCCCCTTATTCCTAAACTGTAGGGACCAAAACTCCTTAAATCAATCCCATCCTTCCTTTTATGGTCATAAACCTTGTGTTTAAATTTCATAGATTTCTATTTACTTATACTAAAGTTATGGTGCGAAAACCAAGAAAAATGCTTATTTGGGCCCCTTTTTGGTCCCTAATTCCTAAACAGTTGGAACCAAAACACCCAAAAGCAATCCCAACCTTCTTTTCGTGGTCATAAACCTTGTGTTTAAATCTCAATGATTTCTATTTACTAATACTAAAGTTATTGTGCAAAAACCAAGAATAATGCTTATTTGGGCCCTTTTTTGGCCCCTAATTCCTAAACAGTTGTAACCAAAACACCTAAAAGCAATCCCAACCTAGCTTCTTTTTGTGGTCATAAACTTTGTGTCAAAATATCATTGATTTCTATTTCCTGAAACTAAAGTTATAGTGCGAAAACCTAGAAAATGCTTATTTGGGCCCTTTTTGGCCCCTAATTCCTAAACTGTTGGGACCAAAACTTCCAAAATCAATCCCAACCTTCCTTTTATGGTCATAAACCTTGTCTTTAAATTTCATACATTTCTATTTACTTAAACTAAAGTTATAGTGCGAACACTAAAAGTATTCGGACAACGACGACGACGACAACGATGCAAACGCCAACGTGATACCAATATACGACCAAAAAATTTTCAATTTTCGCGGTCGTATAAAAACAAGGAAAATCGAGAAATTTTACAAAATATGCAAATTTTGTCATAGCTTGTTGACATGGTAACTTGTTCAATGTGAAACTTGTTTTTATTTTCTGCATTCCTTGTACCTTAGTCTAGTTTGGACATATTTCAGAATATGTATGATAACTTTTAAATTAGCAGTAATATTTGGGCCAAATAAGGGCCTTTTTGCCCCTACTCCTTTCAACATAACTGAGATTTCTATAATTGTCCATTTTTGTTTACAGTAATCCCACTGGTAATTTCCTTTCATGCAACATTTCCTATTGCAAAAAGTTGAAACATTTTCCAATTTCTACATGTAGTTTAATTAACCAGAATAATTTAGTTGATCCCAAGTAAAATAGCTAAGGTTCATTTCAAGTAGGAGTAATTGATTACAGGAAGAAGATGAAATATTTGAGTAATTAGCTGTGTCAAATAACACAAAACACCGTACATCACAAATTTTAGTATATGAAATAAGAAAACATTTATAAAATGTTTGTAGGCTTTGTGTTTGGAAATATGGCAAATTATGAATGATATTTAAAAAAAAAAAAAAAGACATCATACAAATTGGTATGAATGTATCAGTGTATTCCATAAATCACTAGATCACCTGCTCAAACGAATGATAAAAAACTACTTTTGAATTTTGTAACTTTGGTGTATTGTGTGGTCATTTAATAGCAATTCAATAATGTGTATCAATGCTTTTTTCACCAAAATCCATATGATAAATTATTGTACAAGTTATAAGTGAATTTTTGTTCATTTGTGTACAAATTGTAATTTGTACAAGCACTTTTTGTACAAATTACAATTTGTACAAAGTCAAAATACAAATTATAATTTGTACAATATTTTTGTACAAATTATAATTTGTACAAAATGATAACTTGTACACAACATATATAAAACAATTTTCATTCCTTACATATGAAAAACACATAACAAAAGGATTTCAGAAGAAATAAAAATAAATTAATGGGGAATGTGTCCATGGGACACAGATGATGTCCCCGCTTATATATCATATTAAGTTGTAAAGGGACAAAACTGAAGTACATTAATTAAAGTGCTTGTAAGTACCGAAGGGTAAAGATTGTTTTAATTTTTTTCAGTGAACCTTGCATTGTATAAAGCATTAGTTGTGGTTGATTCAGCTACAACTATGGACAAAAGAAGATAACTCCAATTTTATAAAATTACTTTTAACAATTACATCATTGATATTTTAAGAATAGATATTAAATTCCTATTTTTCCATTTGTAAAGGGGCATAACTCTAGAACGGTTAAAGTGGCACCAACAAAATTCAAACTTGATCTGTATTGTGTGGTTATAAGCATTGTGTATAAGTTTAATAACATTTGGTTGAGGCAAAATAAAGTTAGAGAACAATAACAAACTATTTTGAATTTTTTTTTCATTTGTAAGGGGCATAACTCAAGAACAGTAAAAGTTACACCACCAAAATTCAAACCTGATCTGCATTTTGTGGTAATAAGCATTTTGTTAAAGTTTCATAATATTTGGTTGAAGCTAACTAAAGTTAGAGAACGGAGACCAACTTTTGGACATATGTACAGACAGACAAGGGTAAATCTTAATGCCCCCTCTGCTACAGCGGGGGGATAAAAATAAAATCCTTCAACCCACCTAGATTTTCACAAGTTGAATAAAAATCTAATAATTAATTCAAGTTGGTCTCACACTAGTTCTGATATTGAACAGACCAAGAGACAAACTAACAAACAAACACACTGACCTGAAAGCAATATGTCCACTTCTATTGTAGGCAGGGCATAAATACATAGGCAAGTTATAAAATCATAAATTCATATTGAAAATAAAAAGTTTACTGATTTATTAAAACAATTTCAAAACATTTTTTTAAATAAAATTCAATAAAAATTAGTGTTTGTCACTTTCTACTGTGAGTCTCGTAATGACAGAAAATTCATTTTCATCATATTTTTCATACTAACAACAAACAGCAAAAAAAATATAACTTAAATTTTCTGTAAGTCCTAAGACTTATCTTCATTAAAGTCATATGAAACGAGTGAGTGGTGAAAAATAATGTTTATCCAATTCTTGAACCAATGCATGTATATATCATAAACTTAGTCCTCTGTGCACAATTTTCTCATTTTTTACGCAAATATATCATATAATCGTCAATTTTTTTTCTCTCTGTCTGTTGTGATTTAACAAATATGGCTGCTCATTAAATGCCCTGTTTTGAAGCTGAAGTTTACCGATTGTCACCTTATAGTAAACAAATAACAAAAAGCATGGGTTTTGAGCACGTGTTTAACATGTACAATCAGATAATTGTTTATTTTAATGACAGATCCATGCGTATTGGGATCACCGGATTTTTACGAAGAGGGTTACGCTCAGGTCACCATGCATACGGAAAATATGTCTTCTAAATGTGGACAAATTAAAGAATTTTCCTCAGAAAAAAGTGTATGTACATAAGTTGTATAATGAAAACTATCCATTTAGTTATAAAAAACATATGCATCAGGGCCGTAACTAGGGTTCGAATTCAGGGGAGGCAGGGGTATGGGGCCGCCGATTGAAGCCCTCAAGAGAGGGCGTTTGCCCCCCCGCCGATTTTTTTCTCAGTAAAATGGCTAAAAAAGACCCATTTTCCTTCGATGTCCTTTAAGAAACGTCAGTATTGCTTGAACCTGGAAGCAATTTGTATGCAAAAAACCTTTCTTTGACCTATAATTATTAACATTAAATAATTTTTTTTCTCAATATGTCTAAAAATCACCTGTTTTCCTTCGATTAAGAAACATCAGTATTGCTGGATCCTGGAAACAATATTTATGCATACAATTGTATATCCGTTTTATAGATATTTTTGTTAGAAATCAAACTGGTAAGTTAAAAAAACATATAAAGATATTTTTGTTAGAAATCAAACTAGTAAGTTAAAAAAAACATATAAAGTTATTTCTGTTAGAAATGAAACTGGTAAGTTAAAAAAACATATAAGCAAGATCATAGAATGCAAGATATTTTTTTTTATCGAGGACCTTGAATTTCAATATTATTGAAAGCTGAACAGACATGTATATAACTACAACCAGGGACTTTCTATATATACTATTCAGCTGGTAACGAATTTCCGATATCATAAAAGATTCACAATAAAAAAGGAACTTACTGTGCTTAATTGAGCCCCTAAATAAATGTGAATTATTATTATATTATTATAGTTGAGTTTTATTCAAAATTGTCGAAAGCAAAGTCTCATATGTGTTCTCGTACGAATACTGAATAACAGTCGGACGACCACACGAATAAAAAATAAAAAAAATACTGAAACGGTTCATTTTCATCAAAAATCCGCAAAATGACAGATATATCACATATCATGATAACACTGTTAAAACTGTAAACTTGTGTTGTTTATGATATTAATTCAATTTCTTCGTGTACATATTGTCAATATTTCATTTTATTACTTCAAAAAAAAAATTGGTATAGAAAATTCAGGGGAGGCAGTTGCCTCCCCTGCCTCATAGGTAGTTACGGCCCTGTTGCATATTTTTTTTTAATTTGAGGTTTCTTGACTTTAAAGGGACATAAGCTACATATTTGACAAACTAACATGTTTTTTTGTTTTTTTTTTAAACATTCATAAAAGCAGAATAAAGAAATAATATTTCACTTGTAGCAGTCAATTTGGTCTAATTTAGTCAAAATATTCATTATTGGTGTATTATTGACTTGCAAGTCAATAGTTCAACTCATTTGAATCAGTATTCATGCAACATTTTAATATGACCTTTAGAGGAAATAGGTGCACATACATGTATGTTCATTACTTGGCTTATTCATTGAAAAGAAAGTATGTCAGCATTGAAAAGTGAAACAAGGGAACTACCAGGAATAATCATTTCTTTGATTGATCTGGCAAACAAAAAATCATTCATAGCCAGGTTAAACAATGTTTCACATATATCTGATCTATAACAAGATATCAAACAGACAAAGAAAAACCTGATTGAACTTGCTTGCTATCTTTTTATATTTAAATTGATGTTCATATCAGTTTATATGACAGTACACAGTCATTGGAAGTCTTCTCGGCAATGAATAAATAGATTGTCTGGTCTAAAATATGCACTAAATGTTAATACATTATAGAGAGCCCATGCATAATAATTTTTCCTTTTGAAATTTTCATAATTAGGATATTTGTTTTATTATGTTACAATAAATTATGAATTGGGTCAAATCAGTGAACATGAATTTGACAGCCAAATCCTCCTTTAATATTTTTTAGTTGTCTTTGGTAATGTGCAAACATAATTTTGCAGTTATTAGTGGCAGCCTCAGAATTTTTGTTAAAGGAGTAGGTTCAGTAAGACCCCTTTTTGGCCCCAAAATATAGCGGTTTTACAAAATTGTTAAAATGTAAACCTGTAGTTATTTATTGGACAGTAGAATGCTTCTGCTACATAAATATGGGCTGTTTTTGACAATGCAATGCACATATATCCGGTACTAGCACCATTAAGTCATGCTAAATTACTGAAATCCTCATAATTCTAGCATTTTAGTTAAATTTTAGACGGTTTTCGTGTAAAACGAAAGTGGCCGCATTCGTGTTCATCCTTAATATTGAAACGTAAGTTGTATTTTATGATAATACATAACATATATAAAGGTTGAAGATGAACACGGATGCGGCCACTTTCATTTTTACCAAAAACCATCTGAAAAGTGACATTTTTTGGCATATTAGGTAGATTTTTTTATATTTGAGCTTGAATCGGATCGTTTTTAATGACTAAATCTGTTAAAATCTTTCACATAAACTAATTAATGCAAATAAAATAGACACTTAAGTGTTTAAAAAGTGGTCAAAATCTTTCGTCAAATGAACCTGAAATTTGAGGCCAAAATCGGTCCTTACCGGACCTACTCCTTTATCATTAACATAAATGATGTCCCTCACAAGTTGTTGCCTAAATTTTCTTTGCTTTTTTAGTTTTGTATGAAATTCCTAATTTTAACTGCATTCATAAATTTTAATGTTAATTTTTCATTAAAATCATTTTTGAGGTTTAGAAGACACATATAGAATACCGGTATCACAGAACAATATTATAAAAACCTAAAAATAGCTTTCATCATAAAGCTATTGAATTATTTTTTCTACTCATAAATCTAACAACAGCAGAAGTCTGTACCCATAAAAACAACTTGTATATATCAATTTTAAATAGTTGCCACTGTGTAGCTAATCTAATTTGAAGCCACCCTGTCCATGTGTTACATTTCCTCTCACTGTCCATAGCCACAGCACGAATACAACACCGTGACATGTTTATAAATGATGTTGAACTTGCTCTTGTCTGTAATGCATACTCAATGCTTCGTAACACATCGTTTGTTTTAAGGATGAGAAGTAACTGTCGTGGTACACGATTGAGAATTTCAGAGATCTGTATGAGATAATCAGCAGCATTGGATTTTATTTCATCATCCTAAAAAAAGAAAGAAATGGAATTTCTTGTAATGGAATCTAGGTTTTCCATGAATTTTGATAAAAATGAAATCAGTTGATTTTTTACAGGTATAATGTGTAACAAATCAAATAAACATGCACATCTGTAGCAACATCTAAAACTGTTGTAAAATTTGAATGAAAACTAAATATCAACACAAAGTGCCAAAGCTAAAAAAAAAAAAAAAATTCTAGTACATATCATGCAGACATCTGAGGGTTGACTGATTGCATTTCTTTGATGGTTTCTGCATTACTTGTTTACATCTCTTTTAAACTGGATGATAAAGACCTTGATTAAATGTATAGACAGTTGTACAGAAAAAATTGTGTGCTGCCCTCTAGATATCTTTTTAGATATTTGAGTTTTTTGGGTTGCTGTTTGATTGATGTATACCTTTAACCATAAAATGATCTATAATTGGTACCTAATAATAAATTAAAGTAGCTATGTTGTAGTAGATGACAGATGACAGGTTCTGCTAATGTACACACCTTACTTCTCACTTGGTGTACTGTTGTTTATCTATGCCAGATGACATGGCTTTTCATGACCTGACAGTCAACATACAGGCAAACAATGGATCACAAAACATGTTTAATCCCACTGCATTTTTCACCTGTCCCAAGTCAGGAGCCTCTGGGCTTTGTTAGTTGTGTTTGTTTTTTTGAATTTTAGTTCAATTATATGCTTCGAAATTTAGTGTAACATCAATTCTCACTGAACTAGAACATATTTTTATTTATGGGCCAGCAGAAGCCTGCCACTGGGTGCAAGTTTTCTCACTGTGTTGAAGACCCATTGGTGGTCTTCGGCTGATTTCTTCTCTTTGGTCAGATTGTCTCTTTGACACATTCCCCATTTCCTTTCTCAATTTTATACATATCTCCAGCATTCATAGCAGTCGACTATTTACCTCTGACTTGGTGTACTGTTGTTTATCTATGCCGGATGATATAGCTTTCCAAGACCTAGCAGTCAGCATACAGGCAAACAATGGATACATATCCCCAGCATTCATAGCTGTAGAATACTTTTTTATACCTTCCATATCAGCCTTAATCAAAGAGGTCCATAGCTTACAGTAGTTTACACGCAACTCATCTGTCAATGACTGAAATATTCAAAATTATCATAATCAACAATAAGCGGAATACTATTAACATTAACAATACCAAATTTCATGCACCTGATGTGCATTTCGACAATACATTGTCTCTTTAGTAATGCTCGTGGCCAAACAACAGAAACATATCAGAGTGAGATTGGTGAATTATTTTAAAATAAAACTTTTAAACGGACTTAACTATGTACTTTCTTAAATATCCTAATTATTTAGTCAGTACACATATATTATGCTGATCTAAGATGGCTACATTAATGTCTGAATGCATATAGACAATGACAAATCCTCAACCTATCATTCAGGATTTACCTATCTGGATAAAATTGAGCTGACTCCTGATTGGTCACCTGTCCTACAGGGTACCAACCAAAATCCAGGATTCATGAGGCGTTTTAATGTGTTAGGAATTCACGTCCTCACAAATAAATGAGATCGATTGTGGAGATGGACTGAAGTAAGTCATGTTATTTTTTATAGAAAATTTCTTTCTAAATTGATTTTTTTAATTCATGAAAAAAGAAATTGGGAATGTGTCCATGGGACACAGATGATGCCCCTGCTGAAATTTGTGGCAATAGGCATTGTGTATAAATTTCATAACATTTGGTTGAGGAAAACTAAAGAAAGAGATATTTGGCAACTTTTCCATTTCCAAAGGGGCATAACTCTAGAACTGTATAAGTGACACCACCAAAATTTTGATTTTGATCTGTGTTTTGTGGTAAGAAGCATTGTGTATAAGTTGCATAACATTTGGTTGGTGTAAACTAAGGTTAAAGAATGGAAACCAATTTTGGGATGTATGGACATAAAGATGTATGGACTAACAAGGGTAGAACTTAATGCACCATCCACTTCAGGAGGAGCATAATAAAAATAATTGAGTGAATGTTAAAATTTCAAGCATATATAAAATCAAAATTATATGTTCAGAATGCATTTGTTGAAAATCATTTAAATTCTATACTTAGTGAAAATAATATTTGCTGTTTAGGTATTATAAGAAAGACCGGGTGAAGAATGATGTATCAATTCTCTCGTATATTTGTATATGATAAATCTAATACAAATTTTTATTGCTATTTCCTAATTACTAAATTTTGTGTTGAAATTTTATCAAACTATTATATATCAAATTACCTGATAAAGTCCATGATCTAATAGGACTATTTCTGTGTTTCCTTTAGCTGTTTTATTGACTAACACATTGCCTGGATGTGGATCACAATGTACATAACCATGTACAAATATCATCTCACTGTACAACTTGCCTAAATCTCTTGACACCTGAAAAACACATAATGTGTACCACAATGAACATTACAATGTACAAATATCATTTACCGGTTAAAATCTCATTAATGCTTATGTTGTCTTTGTTTGATTACTTTGATGACTCTAAATAAAGCCGATTTATTTCATGGTACCACTCGCCTAAATCTCTTGATACCTGTAATACATATAATGTGGATCACCTTGAACATATCCATGTACAAATATCTTTTCATGGTACATCTTGCCTAAATCTCTTGTTACATGTAATACACATAATACATTCTCCAGATGTGAATGCAGATATTAACTGGATAAACATTCACATTCATAAATACCATTTCAGAGAACTTCATATTTAAATTTCTAGAGACCTATTCTATAGAATGTATTAGGATCATTAATGTACAGAAAACAAACATTACTGCAGGCAAAACTCACAAAATGGCTCACCCAACCCCTGCAAAGTCCATGGTTTGCTAATGAACCCAAAATAGTAGTGTAGATATAAAAAAAAATCCATCTCAAAGAAATACGCCAGAAATCATCCAGATGGCAGAATATAAGCACTATTCAATTTTATGATTTTTGTTAAAGATAATTTTCATTTAATTTCCTGACTTGCACATAAACATCAATTCAAATCTTCATAATGAACACTGGCAAAAAAAAATTCTATTTTCTTTTATCAATAAAATATAGCATCCAAAGTCATGAGTACTCAGTATTTTTTCAACCAACCTCATCAACAGATATCTTATGCTGTTTCATATATTCCCTGTTATCCACCTTGCCTCCTTCACAGAACTCCATTGTTAGGACTCTCTCTGATGACAGGTCCCAGTGAATATTTGGAATCTATCAATAAGACAATAGCAATAGTTATAGATTATCGAAGTTTTTAAACGAGATGAATTTGCCCATTCTCATCTGATCTAAGGGTGATAGTAAATGCTGAAAAAAATGGTGTATTTAGACAATGTTGACCAATGCAACATGATTTTTCTTATCTATTTCTTTTTGCACATTTTCCTATTAAAATCAAAATAATGTTTGGAATCCTGTAATTCATCATTCATTTTACCATCAATAGGCCCTATATTTTCAGATATTAAGGTCTGATTTCCCCACACTCCATCTCGTCCATTGAAGAATTGAAAAAAAGGGGTTGCCAAAACTTATTTCTTAATTTTAGGGCTTTAGAAAATTTGATTGATAATAATTCAAGTCACACCGTTTCTTGTATCATGACATGACTCTTTAATACTATTTCAAAATAGTAGAAAACAAAAGGACAATATATAATAACCTTTAGAAATTTAAAATGTTTGAAAAGCCTTTGTACTCTTTCACAATTTCTTCCTTCGTGTAGAAAGTCTAACTCTAGGGGTAAATTTCTTTTTGTTTCTTCAGCCAACCACTTATACTGAAAACCAGGGAACACAAATGACACACCATGTACCAAAAGCTGGAAAAATAAAATAAAAAAACAGAATAAATGTGCATCTGCAAGAAGCTTATATATAATTAGGTTTTCTAAAATTTAATTTGCTAAACCTTTTTTTATAATTTGCTCGATGAGTTATCCTAACAGGTGAAAATCTCAAGCAATTGCAGTTGTAGATATAGTTTGGATGTAGAAATATTTTATCTCCAGGAATAAATTCTGATGACAGTCTGTTTTGAATAATTATGTGGAAAAATTCAAATAGTTTATAATCCAGCATGCAAGAGTAAAGAAGATTAACTTCAGAATATCAAAATTATACCATAATGACATTTTAAACTTACTGATAGTTTGTCCCTAAACATTAGTTTCATGCAACAATTGCTGTCATCTTTACTCCTTTTAAATCATACAGCCATTTGTACAACAGAGAGCAGGCTAATCTATGAATGGCAGGCCTTTGAGTAATATTATGGTATCCAGACACAGGCACTCGTCTCAGATTTTTTCCCCCCTTTAAACCTTTATATAACACAAGGTACTTAACTTGCATTTTAGAAAAATGTCAGGCAGTGACGAAATTCCGTTATATGCCGCTTTCTAGTCTGTTAACTCCATTAAAACTTGTTATATCGTAAATCTAAATTAATTTATCTTTACAATGGTGTATAACATGCCTACGTATGTTGTCAGAATCATCTGAAGCCACCCTACCAAAGTATGTCAATCGTAATAATTTTGCCAACCGCTGAAGAAGTATATTTTTCTGCGTTTCGTAGTATAGTAGAAAAATAATGTATTGCACGGTTCATCAAGACTAAGTGTAGTCACGTGTTCAGAATGACCAATGGTCAAGGTTTTTTATGGTTTGGCGCCAAATGTATTGTCCGTGTTAAGGTCTTCATTCTAGCCGTGGACGTTCGATAGTAAACAACACAATGGACGAGCCGGCGATTAAACAGTTAATAGCAAACGAGGTGCATAACGCTGTCCAGAGTTCTCAGAATTCCATGCTTTCCAGAATCGACAATCTGATGAGTAACAAGCTAGGTTCTTTTGAAAGTTCCATGAAAGAATCCCAGAGGCAGCTGTCCGATAGCCAAATTGCAAAGATAGAAGAATTGACAACAGACAATTACGAGTTCAAACGGAAGGGTAATAAAGAACAGCACAAGATCAACACCAAAATTATCAAGAAGATGAAAGAAGCCCAATCTAACCTTCAAGACAGTCCAATGCGAAACGATCAGATAGATTCAGCAACCCAAAGAATTGGTGAAGGTATTGATTTGCTAACACATAGGCAAAAACTTGTGAAGATGGCTGATCAATCAGAAAGTGGGTGGAAGACGGTAGAGGAATACCAGACGAACAGTCTAGCAGATAATTCTGAAGACGAGAAAAGAATACGCAGAGCTGATGTTAGAGCTGCACAGAAAATGAAGGCAGAGAGAAAGACAAAGAAGAGTAGATTTACCCCCATTTCGCACCCCACATCAACCAGATCGAGTGCACCCATACCTGTTCAGACATCATTACCTGTACACAGACCAGGGAAATGTTACGAATGTGGAAAATCAGGTCACTGGCGTAAAGATCATGCTGCAATGAAGCAGAGCTTTGATAAGATAAGTATTGACTTTGAATATTTATCAGATTGTCAAGATTTCGAAGAATTCGGTATTTCCGATTCTGAAAATATAAAGTATGATTGTTTAAACAAGTCTATTTTTCTAAACGAAAACAACATGTCGATAAGTAAACAAGTAGATAATAGATCGCCGATAGGCATGCTTAAAAAGGCTTTTATTCATTGGACTAAATCAGGTGCTAATGATCACATATTAGACGTGATCAAGAACGGGTATAAACTACCTTTTTACACTGTACCAAGCATTTGTTTTTTAAAAAACAACAGATCGGCATTAGATAATCCCGAATTTGTACATAGTGAGATAGAAAAATTAATTAGTTTAGGTTGTGTGTCAAAAGTAGATCTCATACCAAAAGTAGTAAATCCTTTGACAGTAGCTAAAAATAAGGATAAGTTGAGATTAGTTTTAGACGCCAGGCATGTAAATCCGCACTTGCATAAATTTAGATTTAAGTATGAAGATGCAAGTGATGCAGCAAATTTGTTTAAACAAGCAAGATTATCTGTTTTCATATGATTTAAAATCCGCATACCATCATATTGAGATATTTTCTGAACATAAAACATATCTTGGATTTGTGTGGGAAATTTCAGGAAAGATTTCTTATTATGTTTTTAATGTATTGCCATTTGGTATTTCAACAGCTGGTTACATTTTCACTAAAGTTACTAGACCGGTAGTACAGTATTTTAGACAAAAAGGTATAAAAATCATCATGTATTTAGATGATGGCATAGGTGGAGGGGAAAATTACGAGAAAGCAATAGAAATAAGTAATCAAGTGCACACAGAATTGCAAATGTTTGGGTTTCTTATAGCAGAACAAAAATGCAATTGGGAACCTTCTCAGACAGTTAAATGGTTAGGTTTAATATGGGACATGTGTGTTGGTAAGGTTTATGCGTCACCTGAACGATTAGATAAACTGAAAAAATTTTTAAAACACTTTCTTGAGAAAATTTCTTCAGGAAACTGCTTCTTTAAAGCGAGGCTAGTGGCTTCATTAGTAGGTCAGATAAATTCTATGCAAGCAGCTATGGGTAGTGTGGTTAGATTGAGAACTAGGAGTCTTTATGAATGCATAATGCAAAAAGCTAGTTGGGATTCGCCAGTTTTAATTAAAGAAATGGCATTTGATGAAGTCGTTTTCTGGAAGGAAAACGTAGAGTTCCTCAATGGTAAGGAACTGTTAGACGAGAAAGTCTGCACCAGTGTGGTGTACACCGATGCCTCTGGTACAGGCTTCGGTGGGTATATAGTAGAGTATGAAGAAAGCGAAGTAATAGGTTCATGGAAACCTGATGAACAAGTAAAAAGTTCAACTTGGCGTGAACTTGAGGCAGTTTATAGAATGCTTATGTCGAAATTGAACTATTTGAAGGGTCAAAAAGTTCTATGGAGAACTGACAATCAGAACGTTGTACACATATTATGTAAAGATAGTGTCAAGTCAGATCTACAAACAATCGCAATAAATATTGCAGACATATGTACTAGGGAAGAAATTCAGTTAAGCCCACAATGGATACCCAGAACTGATAACGTAAAAGCTGATTTATTCAGTAAAACGTCAGATTGTGATGACTGGGAAATCAAAGAATATATTTTCAACCATTTTGATAAAAAGTGGGGTAGATATTCAATAGTCAGATTCGCATCAGATTACAATAAAAAATGCACGCTTTAATTCAAAACATTGGTGCACAGGTACCGAAGGTATTGATGCGTTTAATTATACATGGGCAGGAGAAAACAATTGGATTGTTCCACCTCCTAGTTTGATTGCAAAATGTATTTTAAAGATACTACAAGAACACGTTACATGTACATTAGTAATTCCAAAATGGACCTCAGCAGCCTTTTGGCCAATGTTGGTGACTGAGGGGGGGAAACTGAAAACTTTTATTGTAAAGTCAGAAGGTTTCTCCTCAAATCATATTTTACGAGGAAGGGGAAAAAACGGTATTTTTGGTATGTACAAATCTATATTTGACATGATGGCATTAAAAATTTGTTTTTAATTCGTTTAAAAACACATGTGTATAGAACATAACAGCTGTTACGAATTGGAACAATTATTTTATGCAACGAAATAGATATTTATTGTTTAATTTATTTTGACAGGGATTCAACTAGGACAAACAATAGAGGACAAAATATTGGCAGCTGGTGTGACGTCAGATAACTTTTCAACTTTAGCCGATCGAATGGTACATTTTTTATTACATTCTAGAAGTGACAATACAACTAAATTATATCATGGTGCTTTTCGGAGATTCGAGAAATTCATCATTTCTGAAGGCGGAGTGGCAATTCCAGCAGAACCTATTCACGCGTCATTGTATTTAACCAAACTTTTAGACAGTGGTTCTTCGCACAGTGTTTTACAAACTGCTTTTTATGCTATTAAGTGGGCGCATAATATAAACAATTTCAATGATCCGACAGATAATAATTTCGCCAAAAATTTGTTAGATTCCTCAAAAAGACAAGAGCATAGTCCAAAAGTTAAGAAAGATATTATTGACTCAGCTGATATAGTTAAGCTTTGTGAAAAGTATATTTATAATGAGGACATAGGTGTAATTAGAGATTTAGTTATGATAGTGCTTGGTTACTCTGGGTTTTTACGATTTAGTGAAATCAGTAATATAAAATACAAAGACGTTAAATTTTGTGAATCACATATCGATATTACTATAGAAAAGAGTAAAACCGATCAATACAGATTAGTTGACTCGATAGTTATTGCCAAAGGTCAATCTGCAGCATGTCCTTTTATTTTGCTAAAAAAGTATTTAAATTTAGCTAAGATTAGTTCGTCAGATGAATTCCTATTCAGACCTATTTTTAGATCAGGCAGATATTATAGTTTGATATATAAAAACAAACCATTTAGTTACACTAGGGCCAGAGAATGTATTGTCAATCGTTTGAAAGAAGTTTGTAAAAATTTGAATATTGGTTTGCATTCACTGAGAGCTAGTGGTGCTACAAAAGCAGCGAATTCCAATGTAAGCGACAAGTGTTGGAAACGTCATGGTCGTTGGAAAAGCGACTCAGCAAAAGACGGGTATGTCGCTGATTCATTAGAACATAGATTAGAAGTGACCAAGCATTTAGGTATTTGATTTTTTAGGAAAATGTTTTTTCTAGTGTTTGTAGTAACTATTCTGCGCCCGTTCTTTGTGGATTTCTATAGTTCGTCCGTACGGCAAATGCAATATATATTTGTTGAGTTATTATTTAGATTGATATAGTTTGAAGTATAGTTCAATTTGTATTTGGTATACTGGTCAGTCAACATTGAGTATGTTTGGTATATCTAGTTTGGTATAGTAAATACGTATATTTTTCTGCGTTTCGTAGTATAGTAGAAAAATAATGTATTGCACGGTTCATCAAGACTAAGTGTAGTCACGTGTTCAGAATGACCAATGGTCAAGGTTTTTTATGGTTTGGCGCCAAATGTATTGTCCGTGTTAAGGTCTTCATTCTAGCCGTGGACGTTCGATAGTAAACCACAAATTTCAAGTGTATATATTTATATATAAGTATGTTATAAGCAGTGGCTGTTTATTTTTGTATTTGGTTTTTTAAGCGCTGGACTTGACGCTTTCTCTGGAAGTGGTGTCGGCATTACCTCGAGTCACAGTTTTCCATGAATTAAGTTATGTTTTATGGTTTTTCCTGGGTGGCATTCATCACTAATGATGGAGATGAAGATTCAAAGAATAGAATCTTTTATATTGTTTATGAAATAGACAAATCTGTTAGTCTAATTTATCATTTTGGATTGATGTATTGTAATAAATATGTATCGTCACATAATATCAGATTATGTCATATTACACGCCGGCTAGTTCGTCCGTACGGCAAATGCAATATATATTTGTTGAGTTATTATTTAGATTGATATAGTTTGAAGTATAGTTCAATTTGTATTTGGTATACTGACCAGTCAACCTTGAGTATGTTTGGTATATCTAGTTTGGTATAGTAAATACTTGGCAATAAACATGTCACGTCTACTTATATATCTCTGTTTCTGATTGGTCAATTTTATGGGAAAGTCTAAATGATTCTCGGAGTTATGGGATCTTGTTTCATTTTAATATGTAAAGTCAAGAGAGAGTCTGAATGACATTGACGTCGTCGGAAATTTGAATCTAACAAGAATGTGTCCAAAGTACACGAATGCCCCACTCGCACTATCATTTTCCATGTTCAATGGACCGTGAAATTGGATAAAAAATATAATTAGGCATTAAAATTAGAAAGATAATATCATAGGGAACATGTGTACTAAGTTTCATGTTGATTGGACTTCAACTTCATCAAAAACTACCTTGACCAAAAACTTTAACCTGAAACATGCACTTTCATTTTCTATGTTCAGTGGACCGTGAAATTGGGGTCAAAAGTTTAATTTGGCTTTAAAATTAGAAGGATCATATCATAAGGAACATGTGTACTAAGTTTCAAGTTGATTGGACTTCAACTTCATCAAAAACTACCTTGACCAAAAACTTTAACCTGAAGCGGGACAGATGGACGAACGAACGATACAACGAACAGACGGACGAATGAACGGACAGACGAACGAACGGAAAGACAGACAGACAGACGGACGAACAGACGCACAGACCAGAAAACATAATGCCCCTCTACTATCGTAGGTGGGGCATAAAAAAGGAAACTCGTAACTTATTAGACATACCACAAATTAGACTTGTTAGGTTTTTTTTCACAGTATCTTATACAATTTTACTAACTGGGTGATAAGTTCTATTCAGACAAGAAATAGGTTTTTTTTCTGAAACAGTTTTTATAATTAATTATTTACTGCGAGACGTGTATTGTCAAATTTTGAGCGGTTGGAAAAGTTATAACGATTGACATACTTGGGTAGGATTGCTACCGATGGTTCCGACAACAAATGTAAGCATGTTATACACTATTGTAAAGATAGATCAATTTAGATTTACGATATCAAAAGTTTTAGTGGGGTTGACAGCCTAGAAAGCGGCATACAACGGAATTTCGTCACCGCCTGACATTTTTCGAAAAAGCAAGTTAAGTACCTTGTGTTATATTAATGTATATAGGATTTTTTTTTCTGAGACAAGTGCCTGTGTATCCAGACTAGAAAAATCAACCAATCAAATTACTAGGTTTTGTGTTTTTAGCACAAATTTTGTACTTTGAGAAATGAGTGTCTTTTGAGAATTGAGTTACAAATTTTGTAAAGTCCTGATAAAAGGATGTCAGATGTTTGATTTTGTGTACTAAAATTGTTGCTGTCTCATATATGTTTCCCAACATCACACTGAATTCACAATGAATAAAGAATGAACCTGATCTGTTTAATCCTGATCTTACCTCCATCGTCTTGATATCTACAAATGAATGTTTCTTTACTTTGGGATGCTGAATCTTTACAGCAACAACTGTACCATCTTTAAGAGTTGCTTTATGAACCTGAGCTAATGAGGCAGCACCTAATGGTTCAGGGTCTATCTGTACGAACATGTCCTGTACCTAAAATAAGCAAAATATGACTTTGAGCTCCAAATGCAGCACCTTATGGCCAAGGGTCAATCCAGAAAACATCAAGGAAATTTGATGTCACAAGAAATTCAGAAGAATAAAATTGAGAAAGGGAGAATATGTCAATAGACAACAACCTGACCAAAGAGCAGATAACAGCCAAAGGCCACAAATGGGTCTTCAACGCAGGGAGAAAATCTTGCACCAAGGGGTGGGCCTCAGCTGGACCCTAAATAAAAATGTGTACTACATGTAGTTCAATGAAAATGGACGTCATACTAAACTCCAAAACATATAAATAAACTAAGAGGAAAAATCTACAAGACTCACAAGGCTCATGACTTGAGACAGGTGCAGCTGGGTTAAATATGTTTTATGAGATATCAACCCTCCCCTATAACTCTAGCCAATGTAGAATAAAGAAATGCACAGCAATACACACAGTTAAAGAAGTCACAGTCCAATGTCAGAATTGGAAATAAAGGAAACTAAGCAAAATACTGTTTAACAAAAATTATGCAACAATGCATGACAACACATATACATAAATGTAACAATTAGAGTACTGGTAGCAGTTAAAGAAAAAACTAACACCTTTTGTCCAAGATCTTCTTCCAATACTTTAAACAGATCGGTAACAGGTGTTTGTGGTGCCTGGTTATGTAGCACTTTCATTGTCTCTACGTATTCCATCGGCAGAAGATACTCCAGTGATCCTACGTGTTGTCCTACTTTTATATATCCTCCTCCATTGGAACAACAAAGTTCACGCAGACGTAAGGCTGATCTGGAATGAATCTGAAATGAAAAAAATCCATCTTCAAGTTTTTACCTTGTCAGCATCTTTATTAAATTTTATTATTTGGTATTTTAAAGAAATTGTCCTTTTATCTTACTGATTGATAAATTCCTTTCTCAGCACAGTAGAGTGATATGAAAAATTATCGTTAGAAAATGAGGGTGTATATGAATGTAAATATCAACGTCTTCATCAGTCAGAGATATAACTCAATAGGGTTATTACAGAAAATAACTTACGTGTGTTATTACAGATACTTTTCTTTAAAATTGCTAAATCTGTAATAACATATGTTTGTTATTTGTAAAATTATTTAATCTAAAGTGGACTCTAGGGAACTCTTGAGACTTTGCGCAGAAACTAAATGCATAGCCTTGATAATTAACTTTTAAATTGAATTACAGCTTTTACATTAATGCTAGCAAGACAAATCTTTGTTTGGCTTGCTTGCTTTGTTTGTATCAATGTTTGCTCAAGCATAGCAATTAAGATAGGCGGGGTTTCAGCTTGTATACATCATACTTAAATTTTAGTGGACGTTATGTTTAAGGTTAAGGACACTGAATTTTAAAACATCACATGACAATATTCTCAGGCAGGATTCTACTTCGTCAAAAATTATCTCCCCATTACGGCAGCTCATTTTCACAATTGTAGAAATGGAAGCCAATATTATTTTTTTTTCATTTTCATCATCCAACTTAAAGACTGTCGTCAAGTACTTTTAGTAAAATAGCTATTCGAACATACCTACTCTGATTTTGTGATTCATTGGATAGGTATTTCTCTTGACCCCTATATCTCATCTTTTAGTACTGTGATTTTTTTTATATTATAAAGTCAACCTGTAGCTTTGCTATATAAAAATGATAGAATCTGAAGCGAGATGATGTATCAAATACTCTTTCTTTGTACGTTTTCAAGACAAAATATTCATCTCAAACACACCCTAACATAAAAAAGGTGGACTCGATTTTCTCTTTCCGATACAATTGTTATCCATTTATTGGAATTTTTTTTTAGTTACATAATGGAAGGGCAGATACGGAAATAACTGAACTAATAGATTGATATGTTATAAGAAAAACAATATAAGGTCAATGTCATAAAAATATATAACTTTTTATTTCACTCTGCGCAAAACTGTGGAAGTCTAGTTTCTCATCATCATTCAAGAAAACAGTTTATATTTTTCTTTCATTGACCAATTATTGTATTTTTACAGGTGAGGAAACATGTGAAATATTTGTCATGTGATGTTTTAAAATTAAGTGTCCTTAACCTCAAACGTAACGTCCAATAAAATTTAAGTATGATGTATACAAGCTGAAGCCCCGCCTATCTTAATTGCCATGCTTGAGCAAACATTGATACAAACAAAGCAAGCAAGCAAGCCAAACAAAGAATTGTCTTGCTAGCATTAATGTAAAAGCTGTAATATATTTTTGATTAGCAAGGTTAATCAATGAGACAAGGCTATTAAGAAATTAACTTAGCTGTGATAACAAGGCTAAGTTATTAAAGGAATTTAAGTTATTATATAAGACACTTGGGAATTACTGAGAAACTTGCGCAGAACCTCATTACATGCTCTGGTCATTATTTCTTACAATAAATTTAAATACATTTGTACATTGTAATTAAGCATGATTTATGTCTGAGCAAATGCTTTGAAGTGAAATAGAGAAGCCGAGATAACCCCCTTTAGTTATTACAGGCATATTTTTTCTGTAATAACATATAGGTGTACTATTCAAAATTGGAATACTATAAACTGTTGTATCTTTCAATAGTGAAGTATACATCAAGACAATAGTAATATCAATAAAACTTGTATACATTTTAACTAAACTTATTATGTATATTGTCCCTTTGAAACATGTAACATACGTATGTGATCACAGTTCTTTGATTTTTTAGTCCACAATAACATATGAATGTTATTTTCCTGTAATAACCCTATAGAGTTATATCCTTGACTGTTCATAGGCAAAATAGCCATAAACAGATTATCATTGGTCTTAATAACTCAATTGCCTTTCTTACTTCGCTGTACAGTCTCAAACTTCGCTGTACAGTCTCAAACAAGAAAATCAATCTTGGTGAGATGATCAACAACAATCTCTATGGTATTGTGACATGTGATGTCAAAAATATCTTTTACAATCAAAAGTTTGTTTGTCAAAGCTTTTAGAATAATATCATTTGTATTTTATTATCTAGGCATTAAAATAAAGGTTACAACTGTAGTTATATTCATGCTTCTATTATTACCTTGAAATTGCCAAAATTGATGCTTTGCACTACTTTCGTATTTCTTCAGAAAATAAACATTTTAAGATTTAAGAAATTTAAGGCAAAAGCAATGTCTTATGGCAAATATCTAAACTGCTGATAGTACTGGCCTGAATGTTTCAAATGTTTTATGGCAGTATCTATATTTCTTATGTCCTGCATTCAGGGTTCATTTTACAACATTTTCAAACATACAGTTCTAAACATATTTCTTTCTGTCAAAGGTAGATAATTAGTGTAATTTCTTGTAAAAATTAGACTGATCATTTTTTTTTAGAAGTATGACTTCTGACAAAATTGTAACCGATACATTCTATCAAATTGTTTTATCATGTTTAGTTTAAATAGTTATACATAGTACTAAGTGATTTGTTAGTATGAATGTAATATCTTTCAACTTTGTCAAGGTATAAAAAAGCCTGAAATAAAACATCTAAGAAAAACTGTAATCCCAGAACAAGTAATTATCAGAAATATGTAAGAGACATTACACATAAAATCTTGAAAATCATTTGCCCTATAAACAATATCCTTTTACACTATTGCATTGACTTTAAATTTTAAAGCAACTTAATCAATTAAACTTTTACCTCTGATTTCACTTTCTCATATTCTGGACTTTCATATTCAATTCCTCGTAAATGTATCTTATAATCAGCTACAATCCATAATGCCTACAAAATGACAAATCCAAATAATACAGATATTTTTTTTTTTTCAAATAGAATACATCTTCTGAAGCAAAAACACAAAAATTATTCAAAACAAAAATTACAATTTTTGGCACAATATTTTTTTTTCAAAACTATATTTGTTTCTTTTGTACAGTCTAATTGCAACATTGGCCTGTAAATAAATACAAATCATTTATGACATGGACAAAATATATATACAGATCTGTTGTCACCAAAATTAATATAAATAGTAGGGAGGTCAACTCGGTGAAGATTTACTAATCAAATACTCGTTGGAAATACTAAGCAATACAAATATACATATTAATATCTATAGAAAAATGATAACTCAAACAACAGTATTATGGAACCTTTAAAAATAACATTAAAGGATCAACAAAGGGGTGATGATTAGAACTTACTGATGTTTATAATCATTTTCTGAGGGTCGACAAAGGATGCAAGGACCTTGTACTCTTTCAAAAAAGAATTATCTTGTCTGGGACGAGGCAATTTCTCAACTTTGTTAGGTAATTTATAGTCTTTAAAAGTGCTTATGAAAATATATGCTCTGATGATAAGAATAATATAAATTAAAAACCAATTGTTCTCTCTTTCCACAATAATTTGAAATAATGGTTGAAAAGAAGGTAGTTCCTTTTAACTGAAAGTTAAAAATGGCATCCAATCATAAGTTTCTTCATACTAATTGAATAAATAATGGTTTTCTATATACTTTGATGGGAAATAAAGGAGATAATGTGCTACTTCCGGTGAAGTAAATGTCACTTCCGGTCTCATATGATAGCTTCTTTCAAATTAGCTAAAAATTCCTGAGGCTGTAACGAACAATTTGTAAAAGAAATTTTGTCGATATCTTTTTTTGTTACGAAGGAGATGCACTCTGATGATAAACTGTGAATAGGGAGATAACTCTTACAAGGAAAATGGTTCAGTTTAGCAGGGTGAAATTTAAAAGCGTATAAACTATACAATACAACATGAAATATATCTAAGGGACATATTGCAAAACAAACATTTATCGCAAGAACAAAATTTGGCAGGGAAAAAAATAAATAATCAGAACAAATACAATAGGTCTTTCCACAGAAAAGTGGAAAGACCTAATTAAACAACTGTGATTTTAATTCTAACCAATATTTGATTAAAATACCTACTGTAAAAGCTGCACGTCCAAATCTTACTACTCCAATGGTAGAAACCTCCCAATCATTTTTATACAGAAAATAGCCTGACCCTGTTCCCAGTCCTCCAACAGTCAGATATTTCAAGGTTTTCTTGAGGAGGTGTCTACTCATTCTACACGATCTGAAAAAAATAAGTCCCAAGTCAAAATTGTATTTTCGTGGATATTCAGTCGTTGTTGTTGGTTGGTGTTTATCATATTTGGTTATTGATTTTTAGGAGAGCTGTGTTGTAGTGATTAGCGCATCAGAATACTAACACAAAGGTTCCTGGTTCAATCCCCATTCTAGGGAGATAATTTCAGAGACTGAATTTTCAGCTCTTCCTTGTTACTATTTTTGTGTATAGTCTTGGGAAACGACGATAGTATTTTGAAAGGGAACAATAACTGGCTGAACAAACAGCCATATCTCTTGCACATACAAGAAACCCTTGTACATGTAGCTTTCGAAAAAGGGCAGGCTAATGCTCCTACATACTACAAGGCAGCACTCACACGCGCAAAGTGGAAAGGGATTAATATAAGTTGCAATAACTTGTTTCCAAATGTAAATAAATATGTTTAAACTAATATATTTTTTTTTCGATGAAATATTGTTTTGTGCCTTAATTAGGCTGTTCCCATTTGAATAGTTCTTACATTGTTATGTCAGTACTTTTCTATTTTCTAAGCTATATCATATGTTATGGGTTTTGCTCATTGTTGAAGGTCATACACTGATCTATAGTTGCTTACATCTATGTCTTTTGGTTTGTGTAGGATAGTTGTCTCGTCAGTTATCATTTAACATCTTCTTATTGTTATGATGAATTAGATAATTATATTTCATATGAACAAAATGATATATTATTTTTTTTTTTTGCTCAAATGCACAGGTCTCAGGTACATAATGTATAAACATCAACCCAACAATGTTAGATCTGTAAATTTGCTTTCGCAAATTTTTGGTTCTTCCCTCGCCGGGATTCGAACCCATGCTATTGTGATATCGTGACACCAAATCGCCTGCACTGCAGCCGTCCCGCTAGACCACACGACCACCTGGGCTCTCAAAAAAAGAGCTTTCGCTGGCCGTGTGTTACCTTTCAAAGTCAGTTTTAATCTAGCGGCGTACTACAGTACATGATATATAAGGCATGGAGATGTTATTGTTACAGATCAGCTAAATTATCTATAGTAAAGGATCCTACAAATTAATGTAATATACAGTCACAGAAAATAATTATATATATAGGAGTCTAAATGGAAAACTACGTTCAAACCTACGATTGCGTTGGATAAAAACTGCAGTTTTTTTACGTGTGCATGTAAAACAAATTTCGTTGTAGAAGGGTCTAAAAACAGCACAAACAACATTTTCCAAAAGACCAAAAAAGTGAAAAAATATATTTAAACAAAACACATTTGACAAACAAGTCGAACAACTGATGTTCTTTAACACTGCTGACTGCCATTGGCGATTGCCAAATAAAATTGATCACAAGATGTAACAAAATGGATCTTAATATAAATTTAATACTAAACAGCAAAACATTAACTTGTGGCCACGATGTTATGCCATAAACATACTGTGTCAATATTTTTTTAGTACACCAGATCCGGATTTCGACAATAAATGTCTCTTCAGTGATGTTAGGGATCGAAACAGTATTTGGAAGGCCATATAAAAAGTACCCTCATTTTTAAATAGACTCTTGAATTTTAAGAGTCAATATAGGATGAACGGATCATATAATCCGGAGGGAAAATATGATACAAGCCCAAACGAAAAAATATAAACGAGTCTAAATTGAAAACTACGTTCAAACCTATGATTGCGTTGGATAAAAACCGCAATTTTTATACGTGTGTATGTAAAACAAATTTCGTTGTAGACAAAAAAAGGTAGAAGGGTCTAAAAACAGCACAAACAACATTTTCCAAAAGACCAAAAAAGTGAAAAAGTATATATATATTATGTAGTTTACATATTATGGGATGGTTCAAGACAATCAAGGCAATGTTAAAACTGGTAATGGCATTAGTGCTATTGATTAATTTGATGTTTAAAAGCACATTGTCACAAATTAGGTAACAGATTCAACTATCACTCAATATCAAAACTCAGATTTTAAACTGACATTTTCATACTAAAACATGTTAATCAAAAAGTCAAGGATATGGAATGTATTGAAAAACCAAAATATAAAATAAATTATTCAACACAAGAAATTAAAGTCCTTTGTAAATGCAAAATTATACAAAAAGCATCTTTTAGCTTAGTCACATACAAAATGTATGTACCAATCAAAAATGTGTTGATCGGTCACTCATTGAATATTTGTCTCAGGGTTGGCAAAAACCTGGGTTTTATGAGTATTGCCCAGCCCAGTGGGAAATACTGGGAAAACCCGGGTTTTACTGGGTTTTAATGGGTAATACTGAGCAATACTGGGTAATATAAAATACTGGCCTGAATTTGAAAGAGGATTCAGTGATCAAACTCAATTGCAATACATTTAAGATATTTATAAACACATTTTGATTTATAAATTAGTTTACTTGTTTGAGAGTGATAATACAAGTGTATATATATTCATTTAAAAAAGTAGTGACGTACTATTCTTGCAACTATGAGACAAGTAAACATGTAGTCACACATTACACAAATATTAATGGAAAAGGCCTTTATGAATAATTTTCTTTTTAAAGTCTATTAAATCACCCTCTCGTCTAGATTGGTCAAACTGTTAACATAAATTCAAAGAATTCATTTTTCAAATGTGTTTATCTTACATTAACAATTAACAAGAAAATGTAAGAAAATTACTTTTGCATAATTTATATGTACATCACTAATTAATAAGTAATTATTAAGATTAGGACATTGATATGTTTAAATAACAATATTCAGCCTTTTCATTTCTATATTAAGGGTTAATGACTTGACCCTGTAGGGTGTTTATTTAGCAATATGATTGCATAGACATTTAAATTTATAATTCACATAAACACTGCTATAAAATGCATTTTTTTTTTAAAGTTTGGATAGTTGAAACAATACATGGAAATTAACAAGGTATTAATAATCCTAAAATATTCAAATTTTGTATTCTGCCTGAATTTTCAATCTTCTAGAAACATGACTCTCAATGGTTATCTGTATAAAATGTATATATATTTAGCTATAATACTATGAAACTACAACAAGACTTTACTATTTTGTGTTAAAATAAGCTTAAAAAGTCTTATTGCCCAGTATTACCCAGTATCACCCATTTCAGGGAGTATTGCCCAGCCCGGGAAAACCCGGGAATTCCCGCCTGGGTTTTCCCGGGCGGGTAATACTTTGCCAACCCTGATTTGTCTCTATATATGAATTTTTCGATTAGTTATTCTATAGTTATTGCAACATTAAATTTACCGTAAAATTGCACTTATTTCGAAAATCGTGTCGATATCTGATAAATATATTTTCGAAACCACTCTGGCAGTGTCTAGTGCGAAATGACCTAGAGCGAAGCAACTCATTTCAAAATGACCTGGAGGCTAGCTTCTCAGTGGGAACAGAAACCAAGGTGGAAGGACAATACACCTTATTGCTAATCCCGGCTAACCCAGCCACTTAAACTTTTGACGCATACAACAATCATTTTTCAATTGTGGCGTCAGATATTTTGTTTTATGAAGTCAAAATTTTACGGGAACCTGTGTGATATTCATTAATGGCAGATAAATAGGGATAATGTGTATGTATACAGTGGGTCTATTTTTTTCTATTTTTTTCGCTCATATTTTGATCTGTTGACAAACTGCATGAACTGAATCATTTATTCCTAAAACTGTTTTGATGTTATTTGTTAAAAAATACAGTGAGCTTTATTTTTATCTAAATGAAGACTCTATTAAGGGGGTCTCAATTGGGGGTTCTGATCCCGGATCCCGCTTACTTTAATTAAGAACTTTGATTTTAGAAGATCTGTATGCAAATTATGTATTTCTGCTCATAAGCTTCAAATTGAAGTTGGTCGTTTTTTCAAATACATGTATTCCAGGAAATGAAAGAATTCCAAAAAAAATGCTCCTCTGGCTGTGTTGAAGATGAAATCCATTTTTTAACTAACTGTGAAAATTTATATCAGATAGAGATGCTCTCTTTGACTTTGTTTGCCAAAGAATTCCAAATTTTTCTATACTTGATAATCAGCATAAATTTATTTATTTATTAAACTGTGAAGACAATCAGGTCCTTAATGCTGTTGGTAAATTTATTAAAGTGAATATGAGTTAGTAATTGTATTGTAACTGTATGTAAAAAATTGTTTGTATCTATGTATCTATGCAAATCAATATCCTTTTGCCTTATTCATGTATGCTCTGTATGCCCCTTGTGGGCCCTTAATTGGAAATAAAATATGTTCTGTTCTGTTCTGTTTTGTCAGATTCCCATATCCCGCTTACACCCTGATGGCCTGAGACCCCAATGAGACCCACTTTTTATGCAATGCCAATGATAGTCCAAATATTTATGACACCTTGAAACGCTAGCGAAAGGCGTCAAAGAAAAAAAACTATAACAGCCTTTCAAGTTTCAAGACATCCTAATGTCCATAATTATTTGGACTATGCAAATGAATGAACATAAAAATATAACAAAGGTCAAATCTGCAGCCGATTCAACCATTGTATTGAATTTCTCATGGAAATATCTACGAAAATGGGTCCAATAGCTTGCTAGTATGATACAGATTAGGGATATGTAAATTTTAAATGTCAAAATAATCGTCAGTGTCCATACCCTTGTCTTTCTCAGTTCTGAGATGAATCTGAGATCGTCTGTTTCGTAATCCTCCTAATCATTTACACACAACGAATGAAAAGTCACAGTGAATTCCGAATGACTGACTGACATTTTCGTTGTTTTCGTGAAGAAGATAAAGGGAGGGAATAACTACGTAATATCGACAAACAAGATGGCGATGAAACTTGTGGAGTAAGTTCCAAATTGTTTTTACAATATACATCTAACAATGGTCAATAAAATTATCTCAAAATGTCAGGAAAATAAAAAGTTTACTAAAGTTTATAAAAATCTGGACTTTAAGGCCCTACTCAGCTTCAAACTTAATCAAATACGCGCTAGAACCGGTCTTTGGCCATTATGAGGGTCTAAATGGGTAATGAGCGGTTCTTTATTTTATTTGGATTCTTAAAATTAACAACTTTTGTTACCTTCAAAATGGCATTTATTTCATAAGATCCACATTTAAATGCTATTAATTTTATTTTTTTCTCATTTGCATGAGGGGGACGCATATATATTCTGTATAGCCAAATTTATCTTTGTAGGCTTTTCAGTTTTAAAAGCTCTTTAGAGCAGGATTGAGTTCAATATTTATGTAACAACTAGTATATAACTACATGTTCAATAGTCAAAATCTACGTAGTAGCTACGATATTGAACGCAGCCCTGAAGTTTGTACTTTTAATGCATATACCGACTCTAATTAAAGCCTTATGTCTTATGTCTAGGCTACACGTACCCGCCTCAGTTTTATAATTTAATGTCAAAGAGAAAATACAAACGTGATTAATGTATTCAAACGCGCAAGTGACCAAAGTACATATGAGAAAATCAGTGTCAAGATGACGCATACTAAAGACTAAAGACTAATGTCATCAAATTCAGAATAATAATTTAAGGCAGTGTCTGCGCGTACCCGCATGTGGGTCAATTGTAAAATTGCTGTTCGTAGGCTATGCATACCTACATCCGGTTTTATAATAAAATGCCATCGGGTCGGGAATAAAACGTGAAATAGTAGACAGAATTTGTCGCAATTAGTGAATAAATTGATTAAAACTACTCAGAAGTTTAATAAATATTTATATAGATAAGTGAACAGTTTTTATTTCAATTAATATTATAATAAATATTCTTAAAAGGGAAAAGAGTGGTATACATGAGGGGAAGACATTTCATATGTATCATGAATTAGAACAGTTGATTAATTTTATACAATTAACATGATTAAAGTTTAACAATACATTTTTCATGTATTCATGGAGGCAAAAAAAATCCAAGCCAATTTGAAAGGAAAAGGCCTAATACAAGGTATTTGTTTTAGAATGTAGTTTTAAATCGAATCTCCCGCGTTTCATTCATTATTCAGGTCTGAGACTACAATGTTATAGTAGTCTCAGGTCAATTTTTTTATGTCGAATACTCCTCAAGTTTTCTTATTTTAAACCGTTCTTAATATAAAGGATATCAGGGGTCACCACACCAGGCGAAGTGAGCGACAAAGTCGCTCTAGGTCTCCCCACTTCGCTCTAGAGAAGCTCCAGGGAGAAGTTTATGTCGCCCTCAATTTTCAGTAAAATTCCCCAATGTCGCCCTCAATTTTCAGTAAAATTCCCCAATGTCGCCCTCAATTTTCAGTAAAATTCCCCAATGTCGCCTCATGATTATTGAGAAATTCTCGATTCAAACGTAAATGACCGATATTGAAATACAAAGCATGTTTTCCCCAAATTCAGAACTGATTTCTCCGGGATAGTAACATACTTAAACATAAAAATTGCTTTACCGGGTGTACTACAAGCAAGAAAAAAGAAAAATCTCGATTTTATTATGATTGTTTATTGTCCGCCATCTTTGTTATTGAAAATTGTAGATGGCGCTATTTCATCTTTTCAACTCTCATCATTTACCTAATCCATATTGATATGTACTATTAATTTTGATTTTCTTATATTTACTGACAATATGTGATGCCCCATAAAAAATTTCATATTTCTTTTCAAAAACGGAATATTATCAACTGGTATCCGCTTGTATTTTTGCTATGTACGTGACACTGCCGGGAACCAACACAACGATTATAAACTACAAAACGCAGTCGGTTTTTCGTTCAGGATTTTGTTTTACAGACTGATACATGTCCTTTGTTTCAGCTAAAGGTCCTTTAAATAGTAGTTCAATGAATATCTGCTCATTAATTTGATTAGGATTAGCAGTATTTACTTCCAAAGTCGTATATTTTTGAAAAATATAAAGTAAGAATTTTTGACGCAGATCGCACCGTATTTGTTTTTGATTTACAAGTACCTATTCAAATCCGGTTATGAAAAATACGACTTTTCCGATATGACTTTTTGTGATTTAAACTTAATTGCCTGTTAATCGTTAATTACTTAGTACGTTTAACCACTTTAGGTGTTTAAGAATCAATTACATACATTTCTAAAGGCAAGTTGATTCTGGAAATCGGCATTTCCATGATGGAAATAACTTAAACATGTGCGATTACATGTACACGATTTGAAATTTATAACAGTTTCACTTTACGTTTTCAACACATGTCAAACAGTTTTCTCTCTGATTTCTTATTAAATATTATTTAATAACAAATACATTTTTGAATCATGATCTTAGCTATGAAAGACAGTGAAACCGTATTTTAACTTTTCTTAATTGATAATTATTTTTGTTTTAAAAGGTTCTTAGACTTGGTTTAATTTTAAAATCTTTGAAATACAACATAATTTGATCCATGTCAAATCTTCAATTCATCCAGACCTACCAGAATAAATATAATAGCTCTTATGCCATTAACTTATGGTCATGTCATGATATTTTTTGACAGGTACACATGTAAATAAAAAAGTATTTCAGACTACAAGCATGGCAAGACAAGGACTTACAAAATGTACTTCCTTAGCAATTGTCATGTAAAAATGATTCAAATAGTAACAAACAGACAAAAAGGATAGATTCTTTGAAGATTTTGTTTATAAAAAGTATAAACGCGATCTGTCGATTTTCCCTGAAGTCTCCCTGTTGGGCCTTCACTTCTCCTTGAAGTCTCCCTGTTGGGTCTTCACTTCTCCCTGTTTTGCTGCCAGGGAGAAGTGACTTCTCCCTATAATTTTGAAGTGTGGTGACCCCTGGGATATGCCTACTTTTAGTACATTTCAAATGGAATGTCCTTTCCACTTTAAACTTGGCGTGACTAAAGATGGACAAAATTTGTTAACCTGATTGTGAGGGAAGCAACATGTATATTTGATCTTCTGTTATACATTTTACTAAAAGATTATTATTAAATCTCATTTATGATTTATATATGGGTGTTTTTCAAATTCAGTAAAATTTAATTCTTTAAATTTGCATTTACATTTTATAATAGTATTCTATTTTATCATGTTTTTTCTTTTTACAGGGATTGTACAGTTTCATTTTCCATCAGTGTGATTTAATTTTCAATATGTTATTAATGAATTATTATTAAATAAATACAATTTGAAAATATCATTTTCCATACTCTTCCCTCTTCCTTCTCAAAATCCCCATATTATCGATAATTTTTGTTTTTATTTCACGTTTTATTCCCGATCCGACAGCATTTTTATAAAAACCGGATGTGGGTACGTGTAGCCTACGAATGGGAATTTGACTATTCGTACCCACATGCCGGTACGCACTGCCAAAATTTAAATAAAGGAATAGTTTATTGAATATTAGAAATTTGATAAATAATAAAAACATCATCTGGAAAAGGATTAATATTGTTTATATTTTTATTTAGATATTGTTCTGGGGGTCAATATTCAGTTCTTATGGGTTCTTGGTGCCCCTTTTATTTTCCACATGTAATTTTTATACTTTGGCATCCCATTATACTCTACTATAAGTTTTTGGCAATATGTAGACCAAGAAGAATAAGGTACATTTTTGTAGTACAGTGCCCTGGAGTATTCCTGTATAAGCATTATAAAATAGGCATACATAGGCTGATCGTAAGGGGGGCTGGGTGGCCTGCCCCTCCCCCAGTCAGGGGACTTATTGAAATAAGTTATTTTTGAATCACTTATTTAAGTAGCAAATTCGAAATTTTGTCATAAATTGTGATTTTGTAGTTTTACTAAAATTTAAACACATTGGTTTAGATAATATCTTTTCATTAGTAAAATTGAAAAAAATGAACTTTTTGCTTCTTTTAAGTAGCAAGGTTTATGCCTTTGATGCGATCATTTAGCTGTAAATTCTATTTTACTGGAAAAAATGCTATAATAATGGCTTAACTTAATGAACTGATACTTTCTTAACAGATTTTCCCCAGCAGTGGGAGTATTTTTCCTATAAAGTTCAAGGTTTCATCTTTCAGATTATGTAATAAAATTGTACTGTTCGCGATAAAAATTTCGCTGTTCGGGGGTGTTGAAATTAGTGGGGGTTATTAGAATAATGATACTTAAAGAAGTGATTTTTGGAAGGAAATTGAGGTATGATACTTAAACAAGTGATTTTTATGTCATTATCCTAGATTCTGTACAAGGTCATCACCTGACATGACCTAGTCATCCTAGACAACACAGATGTTGGCCCTGATAATTTTAGCAACATAATTAGTCCCTGGATCATTAGTATTCTATATTTAAAATTACAATAAAATTAAATCACTTAATCTAGTGATAAATTTGTACTACTTAAATAGGTGATTATTAAAGAAAGACAACTCTTACTTTCAACCTTGATGAACATAATGTTACTTGAATCAGTGATTTAGAAAATCACTCATTTAAGTAAGTCCCCTGACTGTCCCCCTTTTGTGGAAAAAAAATGGTTGATTATATAGGGAAACACTGAAGCATGACTGCAGTGCCCCCTCCTTTTTAGGTCAGTCAGCAGACACCCCCTTTAAGGTCAGTCAGCAGCCCCCATAATAAAATGAGGGGACACATTGATCTCAATTGACCCATTTATCAAATGTTAGATGGCATAAGCTGGTCATTTTATCATAGCCCTAGTATACATTTCAGATTTATGATTGATACACAAATCACTAATACATGTGACTATTTTGCCTACAAATGATTTATGTCTAAAGAAAAATGTGGTATGATTCCAAATAAGACAATTCTTTAGAGACAGAAAGCACAGAAATTGACTATAGTCACCATACAGCCTTCAACAATGAGCAAAGCCCATACTGCATGGTTAGCTATCACCCTCAAATGACAAATGTAAAACAATTTAAATAGAAAAACTAGCTGCCTTAATTATGTAAAAAAATGAACATAAATAAATCAGATTTCCTGACATATAGGTTTAGATTCATTTGTTTTCAAGAAGTAAAAAAAATAATTGGGTGCTCTTTTCCCTACAGTTGTTGCTTCTTTCTATAAGGCCATACAAAAGAATATGTTTGGTTGCCCTAACCCTACCTACCCAGAAAATATCTACCTACTCAAAATCTGTTACTGGACATTGAGATATGAAAAAAAAATGTATTTAATCAGATATGCATGAAGAGTAAAATACATCTGACACTTCAATTTCTCTTTGCCAAAAAAAAAGATAAAAAAATGCCTTCCTACCAACTTCTTGTGTCTTTACCTTTGGTAGGGTTTGGGCAAACCAAAATATTTTTAAGTGTGGCCTAACAGTAACAGTCAATAGTTATTTAAATATCTTTTCATTTCAGTATATTGCCTTCACCGGTGCAAAGATATGACAGAGAAGATGACGATAGGTCATTTAGACAACATATGCAGGTACAAACACGGAACACATTTATCATAAAAAAAAAGCTCATATTGTTAGATAAGTTGTAAATAAAATATTGATTTGATGTGTGCCTTCTGAGTTTCTTATATATTTTATTCAAATGAAATTTGAAACAGTACTGATGGTTGTATACATTGTATGTTACAGCTGAAAATTTACAACTTATTTATCTTTTATTTTGTAAAATTTTCATTAAGATGCGTAACAGATTTTCTTTTAATAAATTTTACTTGAAAGTGTTTTTACAAAACAAAGGTATCTTATATAATAATAATTAAAAGGATGTAAAAAGTTTGAACAATAAATTATTCTGTCATGTTCAGATTTTTCGGTCAATTTTCATTCAGACTCATTCACTGTAGTAGATTAATTCCTATTCAGTCAGTTTGCCTGCAGTCAATTAAGTACTGTTCAGTATCATTTCAGACAATTATGTTGGTGTCTATGGGTTAATATTCATAATTGACTTCAAGCAAAATGTCTGAACAGTACTTAATTTAATTCAGTGGTTAAGTCTGGAAATTGAAATGACAGAATAATTTATTGTCAGTCTTATAAGAGCAATTCAAATCAAAATCAGTTTTATGCAGTAATCATGTCAGTCACTGGTTTAAACATTTAATTACTTCACTTGTACTTGAATGATGTTTAAAAGTTCAATATCTAACAAAATGTATGATAATAATAGTTTTTTTTTAATTTTTAGATTGCACCAGTTACAAAAAGAACAGCACCACCATATGGTCACAGAAAAGGATGGATTCCAAGAACACAAGACGTAAGAACTGACACATTGTATATGTATATATCTATATATATCTACATTTCACATCATGAATAAACTGATGAAGGATATCTGTTAGCCGAAATATCTAACATTTGTTCGCTTTATTGTTATTTTTTGGTGATGTTGTACCCTTTTAGACTTGTTATACATTATATTTTTTAGTGTACTGTATCATAATTATATGATCCATTGCCCCATAAGATTCATCATTGGCTTTTATTTAGTCATTTAATATATATATCTATACAGATAGTAAAAACAATGACATTTACTTGCATTGAATAAAGAGTGCTAATGGAATACAAAAATACATGTATGTCAAAGCAGAAAAGTCATTCCTTTTTAAATAAATTTTTTGATAAACTAAAAATTTTAAATGTGTTGATTTACAGTGTACCAGAAATTCAATAAATATTTTTGAAATTATTTTTTTAACAGGATTTTGGAGACGGAGGAGCGTTTCCAGAGATCCATGTAGCCCAGTATCCATTGAGTATGGGGATGAAGAAAAGTACATCTAACGCCCTACAGGTCCAGCTTGGGAATGACGGGAAGATCAAATATGATGCTATAGCCAAATATGGTCATGCTAAAGATAAGGTAGGTTTGATTCTGTGTAGCCTGTTATTGGTTTTATAGCTTTCTAGTACAATGAATAGCACATCTCAATGATAACAAAAAAAACCTGCATTTAATGACCTTGACTACCAATGAAGGTCTTGCAGGGTCAGTTATCAGAGGTAGACCAAATCATTTAAAAATGAGAAAAATCTTGAAGTCAAGCCGGGCCTTAATTAAGACAATTCAAATGCATAGTCAAATAAAGCAAAACATAAAATTTAGATCTTGAAAAAAAAAATGTTGAACAGATATAAAGCCTATGTTTAATAAAAGAAATATGTAATGCAACACTCTTTTTTAATAGAGAATGTAATAAGGACCTCACGATAGTCAACCCCTTTATGAGATTTACAAACAGTAAACAAATGTTTGTTCTTAACCTCAGACATTAATTAAAGTTTAAGTACCTTTCTTGCTGTTAGAGGGACATTTTCAATATTACATATTAAAATGTAAATCCAGAAATTATTGTGTCCATTTATTATTGTGATTTTGTCATTTTAGACTTAAAAGCGATTTTAATTTTTTGAAATATTGATAATAAATCCTGTGTAATTCATATAATAAATTTCAAAATGCGAGCTTGAATTATTGTAATTATAACCCTGTCAAATTTTTTGCAATAATAAAAAAAAACACAATAATTTCTGAATATACAGTAGTGCTTTTGAACAAAAATATCAATACAGTGTTTTTTATCTCTGTGTGTTTGTAGTCTCTATTTCTGTCTGTAGGTAGTACATTCCAAATTCCAAGATCTGGTTCCCAAAGCATACGATGAGGACGATCCAGAAATACAGAAACCAGATGAGGAGCAGATACAAGACACAACAGAAGCTACTCGACAGGCGCTGGAGAAACTTGTCAATACCAAAATATCAGCAGCCATGCCTGTTAAAGCTGCAGACAAACAGGCACCAGCACAATACATTAGGTAAAAGATACCAAAGACATTCAAAGTCATAAGTCAAATATATATTGACAATGCTAAGGCTAAAAAAGAAAAAAAACAGAAAAAAATTGTCATTTATCGTCTGTGCTTGCACTTATATTTTCAGAGCATCAATTATGAATTGATCGGATGAAAATTTGTGATGTTATCCATGGAATCAAAATCATAGTTATAAAGGATCTTGCATTAGAATTTTGCATTAAAGTTAATATGTATCCAATCCTTTGTTAGTTATTGTTTTGTTTAATTTAAGGTACACCCCATCACAGCAAGGTATGGCATTTAACTCGGGAGCTAAACAAAGAGTCATCAGAATGGTGGAGGTACAAAAGGATCCAATGGAACCTCCAAAATTCAAGTAAGTTGAAGGAAATCTTCAAAACAACATGTTGATGTGCCTATTCATGACAACAACATCATGTTATTTCTGTGTTACCTTTCGTAAAATAGCAAAGTTTCTCAAATCAATTGTTGTGGAGTTGGTTTACTTTTTATGTAGAATAAAGGAGTTAACCCGATATTACAACATATCTTAACTTTTTTATAAGTTTGAAGGGACATTGGAAAAAAAAAACAATCTTAAAGGTTATTGAAATTTAAACATATGTGTGTAAGTTAACAATTTTAACATTGTACCAAGATATTTTATAACACAAAACAGCAAAAAAAGTAATTATGATTTTCCTTATTTATTCTAATACAAATCAAGTAGAAAAAATATAAATGACTATCAATATGATAAGATATTTGAATGCTGACTATTCTTCCATTATTAAATGTTTGGATGACCAATAGAACATGTAGAATATCAATACAAATAAACATGATAAAAGTGTTTGAAGCAATGATGACATTTATAACAATTGTTTTGCAGAACAAATAAAAAGATTCCTAGAGGTCCTCCATCCCCGCCAGCACCTGTCATGCATTCACCAAATAGAAAGGTATGGTTTATTGAATACTTAAGTCTGTGTAAGAAAGAAACTTTACATTTCAAATTTTCACCACTAAAAACATTTTTTTTCAGAATTTTTAATCACAAACTACTTTTGATTGCTTTTGCTAAACTTTAAACACAATTGTAGATTGCTATAGCTTATAGTCAAATAATCGTACACAGACCCCAAATCAACAAATTAAAATACTGGGTATGATGCAGTACTGAGTAAAGTTTTATGACTGCTTGGCCTGGACTCATCATTTTCATCAGGAACTTATTTAGATCTTTTAAATTTTTATATGCATAATGATCATGGGCTTAATCCAAATTTTGCGTAAAGACTTGCTGACACATTTAATCATAAACCTATTAAAGAGCTTATTTCGATTCATGTATTCCCCTACAGATATCATCTATAGTATCATTTTTTGTATTCATTATATGTTCCACTTTTTCAAAGATGTCAGTAAGTGCTTATATTTAAATTTGGGAAATGTTTACATTTGCATCTCCTGGATATTGTTTCATATTTATATGCATATGCAATATACTGAATTTTCAGTAATTTCCAATCAGAATACAGATTTATGAATATGTCTTATTTCACTATATGAAGAATATTGTAAATGGAATGTTTGCTTTGTTTTAGGTTACAGTTAAAGAACAACAGGAATGGAAAATTCCACCATGTATATCTAATTGGAAAAACGCAAAGGTAAGCTAGATCATGGTGCCAAAATTTATGGTTATTCTTAAATGTAGTGTTATATTCCACCTTAAGTGTTCAATTTAGTGGCGGATCCAGCCATTTTAAAAAGGGGGGGTTCCAATTATATGCTCCCATTCAAATGCATTGATCGGCCAAAAAAAAGGGGGGTTCCAACCCCCGGAACCCCCCCCCCTGGATCTGCCACTGCAATTAAGATTGATTTAAAACAAAAGTTAACAAATGATACAAAAGGTAGGTTGATGGAAATTACGGTAAGGAAATTTAGACGAACACTGAAAATTGAAGGTATGTTTGATAGTGGTAGAGGCAGAAACATCCCTTTTTAACAGGCCACAATTGGTCCACTCAATAAATTGTTACAAGGGCACTAAAACATTTTCCCAAAAAAAATGAATACTCGTTTGAATTATTTTACATTGTCTTATCAGGACCTTTTATAGCTGACTATGCGGTATGGGCTTTGCTCATTGTTGAAGGCTGTACGGTGACCTATAGTTGTTAATGTCTGTGTCATTTTGGTCTTGTGTGGATAGTTGTCTCATTGGCAATCATACCACATCTTCTTTTTTATATCATCACCTGCTCATTTATTTTGAATGTTAACTACTTTATTATGATATATGAAGAAACAAAAAACATAATTTAAAAATTATTGCTGATTCCTGCATTTATAGTGCAAGCACAAGTTAATATTTATGTGAATAACTTATTTAATTCCCAACCAGCAACTCTTTTCCCGACAAAACTTTCCGCTAAAATAAATCCTAATTTATACTAAATTTAAACGTTCATGAATTACAAGTATATTTTCTTGTAAGATTCAAATTGCTTGCAAAATGAACTGTATGCTACATGTATATTGTATTTATTGTAGGGATACACAATACCTCTAGATAAGAGATTGGCAGCTGATGGGCGAGGGTTACAAGGTGTACATATCAATGAAAACTTTGCCAAGTTAGCAGAAGCTTTGTATATAGCTGACAGAAAGGTAACCCTAAAATAAAGATTTACATGAAATATTTTCTTGATTAATCTATAGCACTCTTACAGTCCACATTTTCTCTCTGTTCTAATTTTTCATTCTTTTTTCATGATTTATGGACTCTATCAAATACAGATTATTGTAAATTCTTAGGAATTTTATTACCTTTTTCTTGGTGAGAAATTTCATTGTCAGAAAGATTCTATGAAATATGTTAGATATAGACTATAAACCATGTATTTAATGTACTTAATGTTTAAATCTTTATTACCAATTAAGTTGTAAGTACAGGGAAGTTTAGTCTGACACAAGGGTTAAATAAATTGTACAAATAGAAATCTTCCTAAAATTAGAAATCCATTTTGGTGTTATTTTTTTTTCAGGCCAGAGAAGAAGTAGAGATGAGAGTTAAAATTGATGAAATGGTAGCTCAGGAAGAAAAGAAAAAGAAGGAAGAAAAATTAAGACAATTGGCCCAGGAAGCGAGAGAAGAAAGAGCTGGCATTAGGAGTAGAGATCGTATGTTTAGTTCTCTGTTTAGATATTTAAAGTCATAAGAAACCTCAAATCAAAAAAAATAATGCATATGTGTTTTTATAACTCAATGAATAGTTATCATGATAAAACTTATATACATATACTTTTTTTCTGAAGAAAATTCTGTAATTTATTCATATTTAGAAGAAGTTTACTTTATTTTAATTGCTTCCTTTGAGGAAGCAATTCCCCCGACATATTTTCCGTATGCAAAGTGACCTCAGTGACCCATCTCATAAAAATCCGGTGAGCACAATACGCATGGATGTCCTAAAAATGAACTATTATCTGAATTTACATGTTAAACACCTGCTCAATTTCCTTTCTTTTTTGTTGATTTTTTGTCGATTGTTGACAAACAGGGAACAATCGTTAAACTTCGGCTTCAAAACACGAACTTTAATTACCTGCCATATTTTTACAACAACACTGACCGATTGAAAAAAAAATGACGATTATACGAAATTTACACAAAAAAAATGATAAATTCGTGCACAGAAGACTAAGTTTATGATGTTTTTATGCATTGGTTCAAGAATTGGAAAAACATTATTTTCACCGGTCACTCGTTACTTATGACTTCAATAAGGAGTTAACTTTATTCTGTGGTAACCTTGGAAGTCACCTGAAAGAATTCTGGGTTTGATTTTGAGATGTTGTGTGTTTGTACAGTAGTTCAGTTTTTTTTTTCTGGAAATAGATATAAGAAGATGTGGTATGAGTGCCATTAAGACATTAATGAGCACTACATTTGTTTCTGAGATTTATTCTTAAGTTTGACATGCATATAATATAAGGTGTATGCATATATACATATGACTGAAATAAAAATTGTTTGGTAAACAAACTTTTTTTAGAAGAACTTTCTTCGTGTTGAGTTCTTTCTTGCTAAATAGGCAATGATTTATTTCTGTGATTTTCTAACTTTGATTATGTTTAATAAATGAGAAGATCCTAGTTCATATTTAGGCAATTAAGATGTTGTTTTCTACTCACAAAAAAAAATAAAAAAATTTCACAATCTCTATGAAGATATTATTGTAACATTGAAAAGAAAATGTTGTTTTAAAACTATTATGAACACATAGTTATCTTCCCTTTGGATTTAAGTAAATTAATCTATTTGCAGACAAAGATAAGAATGAAGATCTTGGAGAAAGAGATGATATAAGGAGAGAGAGACAAAGGGACAGACAAAGAGATAGAAATTTATCTAGAGCAGCTCCAGATAAAAGGTAAATCACAGAACATATGATATTGACCTAATAAATATGGTTGAACAAATTAGTAGGACAATAATTAGGTTTATACATCAATAAGACGGTAACTAAATGACAGAAAAAAAAACTATATACATCTAAAGGTCAAAGCTACAAATACACTGATTCTAGAAAAAAGTAAAAACACAAAAATACTGAACTCCGAGGAAAATTCAAAAAGGAAAATCAAAAATCAAAAGGCAAAATCAAAAGTCCAAACACATCAAACGAATGGATAACAACTGTCATATTCCTGACTTGGTACAGGCATTTTCTAATGTAGAAAATGGTGGATTGAACCTGGTTTTATAGCTAGCTAAACCTCTCACTTGTATGACAGTCGCATCAAATTCCATTACATTGTCAACGATGCATGAACAAAACAAACATACTCAAAGAGTAAAAATGTCAAAAATAGGGGTACAACAGTCAATATTGTGTTGCCATGTATTATCTAATGAGCAGCAACATTTTGATTTACTGTACATGACCCTTATTTAATGCCATGTGTTGACCAATCATAGAATTAAACACAAGAAAGGCTTGTGAGTATGGTCTTGAGAAGCCATGATAGTCCGTCGAATGGGAATGATAAATGTCTGACTTATGTTAATAGAGAGCCATATTTCTTGCACGTAAAAGACACCCTTGTAGATTTAGAAAATGAGCAGGCAAATGCCATTACAGGGCAGCACTTGCCCCACCAAAGTGGAAAGGTTATTACTATAAGTTGCAATAACTTGTTTCCCAATCCACTATAAACAAATATGTTTAAACTGAAGACTGAAAAACTTGTGAGAAAAATATTCTCCCTCTGTTTACATGCCTATTATAACAATTAAAATATCTTCAGTCAAATAGATATTTTGGGAAAACAAAAAGTAAAAATGGATTGTTCTTGAGCTGCTTTGCAATATTTCTAGGTAAATTCAAGATTTTGATATGCTTGGATGTTGAAAAACTTAAATTTTACACTATCTTGAGTAACACAACAAAATAATCTGTCTTTACTCTCTGTAGGGGGGGAATTGTTACAGGTCTGCCAGAATTAATCAATTTAGATACATTGACCAGTCCACATCAACGTTATAGGGAGTTATGATTGACCGTAATAATTACATATGAATAAAGGAAGGATTGTATTTTCGTTAAATGGCAAGATAAAATGTATTTTGAAACTTATGATTGACCTTAATTACATATAAATAATATTTGCAGATCTAGACTACAGAGAGAAAGAGAAAGGGATATTAGTGAAAAGATAGCTCTGGGCATGCCCAACACTGGTGCTGGAAATCAGGAAACCATGTTTGACCAAAGATTATTTAATACAACTAAGGTACTGTAATAAATTTATACAACATGTATCTTTTATGCTCGAAATTTTAATATATCCAGGCAACAAAGTGATATAGCAACAGGTTTCTTGGTCTGCATCACACCAAAGGGACATTATAACCTTTCAACTCTTGAAAAAGACGTCAGAATTTGTTAGGAAACTTGATACACTTTATTTTGGTTTGTGGTATTCTTTTAAAAATAAGACCAATAGTCTTTCAAAATTTATATTTGAAATTGAAGGCGTGTGATATTTTTGTAAAGAAATAATGGCGACCAATAAATACAAATCACAAAATTCTGACACCAAGTTATCTTTCCTAAAATCATTGAATTTGTATATTTTCAATGTTACTACGTACTTTGTCATGATTTACCGTATTTATTCTAATAAACGCCCCGGGGGCGAGGACAATTTCCAAAAGGGGGGCGTCAATTAGAGAAACAAATTTTGTACCTTACTTCATTGACCTTCACCTTAATTTTTTTGAAACAGACTATAGTAACATACACATGTTTCTTATTGTCTCCATAATCTATAAATAGCGTTTATCAGTAATGTGACCTCAATTAAAACAATAACATTTGATGTATAAATATATTCAATATTAGTTTAGAAATGCATGCCTGTTTATAACGTTGAACTTTAATAGCGTACTGTGTAACTGACAGATCTATTTTTGTCGAGCCTTCGACTTTAGTCGAAAAAGCGAGACTAAGCGATCCTACTTTCCGTCGTCGTCGGTGTCGTCGTCGGCGTCGTCCACAAATATTCACTCTGTGGTTAAAGTTTTTGAAATTTTAATAACTTTCTTAAACTATACTGGATTTCTACCAAACTTGGACAGAAGCTTGTTTATGAACATAAGATAGTATCCAGAAGTAAATTTTGTAAAAATAAAATTCCATTTTTCCGTATTTTACTTATAAATGGACTTAGTTTTTTTCTGCGGGGAAACATTACATTCACTCTGTGTTTAAAGTTTTTAGAATTTTTATAACTTTCTTAAACTATCCTTGGTTTGTACCAAACTTGGACAGAAGCTTGTTTATGATCATTAGATAGTATCCAGAAGTATATTTAAAAAAAAAAAAATCCATTTTTTCTGTATTTTACTTTTAAAAGGACTTAGTTTTTGTGCGAGGAAACATTGCATTCACTCTGTGATTAAAGTTTTTAAAATTTTAATAACTTTCTTAAACTATCCTGGGTTTGTACCAAACTTGGACAGTAGCTTATTTATGATCATAAGATAGTATCCAGAAGTAAATTTTTTAAAAAGATAACTCCATTTTTTCTGTATTTTACTTTTAAATGGACTAAGATTTTCTTCCAGTTAACATTACATACAGTCTGCAGTTAAAAATTTCAAAACATATATTACATTCATTAACAATCCTAGATTTTCACCAAACTTGGACAGAAGCTTCTTTATACAGTCAAAAGATAGTATTAAGAGGAATATTTTTATTGATTTTTTTTCCTCATTTTTGTTGAGCCTGCGATTTACAGCAAAAGTAGGCGAGACACTGGGTTCCGTGGAACCCTTACAAATTTTTGAAACTTGTACACACTGTGGATTAAAACATGGGCATTATTGATTTTTCGTTTCATGTTTCTGAGTGACCGGGTCGATGTCTTTGCAATATTGTAATGGGTTAGTTTCAATTTTTTTTTTAACTACAAAATGGGGGCGTTTATTAGAAGTCAAAAGTACTGAACGCACGATTTTCGGTAGGGGGGCTTTAAATAGAATAAATACGGTATTTCACTCAGTAATATTTATATTGATTTTCTATTGGTTTTAGGGCATGGATAGTGGTTTCAATGAAGACGATGCATATAATGTGTATGACAAACCCTTCAGACAGGAGAGTTCCATAGCTAACAACATTTACAGACCATCAAAGAATGTAGACAAAGAAATATATGGAGACGACTTTGATTCATTAATGAAAACAAACAGGTTAGAAGATATTTTTCTGCGATACTATGTGGCAGTTTGTTGCTTGCAAAAGATGGAAATTTATCATGTTTCATGCTGCAAAATCAATCAAGAAAAATACGATGAAGGCTCCACAGTATATGACAATTTGAATTGAAATACACTGTACAAAATTTTATATAAAAAAAAAGAGGATTTAGGTGTCATATTAAAAGGATCATATAATAAAAGTTGCAAAAAGATTGTTTTTAATACACATAGAAATAGATACTGTGGATTTATTATTATTTCTTGGCTATCAATTGTCATGGGTACAGGTGAACCACACATTTAGATATTAAACGAAGTACAAATCTTCTATTGTCTTGTACGCTGACATTAACAAAACCGGGAAATCAAATATCCACCAAAAATACAAGTCTCTGCAATCAACAAAAATTGGTACCCTCGAAAATAAATGAATCTACAAGAAAGGCAAAAATAGATAACATTCTCATTGTGTGCTAGAGGAAGAGGGTATGGTTAACATTTGATCATCCATCAGTCCAATGGAGTTTTTGTTGCATTTTTCTCGTAAAACGATAAATCAGAGGGCCATGAAATCTAGCTTCATGTGAGCATACTATACCTTATGAAGGTCTTTGTGTCAACTGCTCATCAATTTCCTGTTAACAGAATATCTATAGCAGTGAATCATTTATTAGCAATAATAGTAGCTAACCTTATCATCTGTTTATAGTGACTTTTTCTTATTTTTCAGATTTGTTCCTGACAGGGAGTTTGCTGGTACAGACAGGAATCGTAGACGTGAAGGACCAGTTCAATTTGAACAGGCTGATGAAGAGGATCCTTTCAATTTGACTGAGTTCTTGAAAACAGCTAAGCGTGGTGAAAAACGAGCGGGAGAAGATTCGCGATCGAGTAGAGACTATGACGGAAGTAAAAATAAACAAAAGAGACGGGAATAAATAGAATAATAGACAATCAGCAAAAACATTAAATCATGACCTTGATTTTATTTCATTGTATAATAAATTTATCATTTTTACAACCTTACTTGGTTCTTTTATTAGCTCCACTTATCTGTATTGTTTATGGTTGTGATCTCTTTACAAAAGACACTGGCTAGGTTAAGGCTTATGGTAGAAGTATATGAAAGGATTTCTCACCAGTTATAACAAACACAGTTATCTGCTCAGGTGTTGCTTATGGTAGTAGTATATGAAAGGATTCCTCACCAGTTATAACAAACACAGTTATCTGCTCAGGTGTTTCTTATGGTAGAAGTATATGAAAGGATTTCTCACCAGTTATAACAAACACAGTTATCTGCTCAGGTGTTGCTTATGGTAGAAGTATATGAAAGGATTCCTCACCAGTTATAACAAACACAGTTATCTGCTCAGGTGTTGCTTATGGTAGAAGTATATGAAAGGATTTCTCACCAGTTATAACAAACACAGTTATCTGCTCAGGTGTTGCTTATGGTAGAAGTATATGAAAGGATTCCTCACCAGTTATAACAAACACAGTTATCTGCTCAGGTGTTGCTTATGGTAGAAGTATATGAGAGGATTCCTCACCAGTTATAACAAACACAGTTATATGCTCAGGTGTTGCTTATGGTAGAAGTATATGAAGGGTTCCTCACCAGTTATAACAAACACAGTTATCTGCTCAGGTGTTGGCACAGTTGCTTATGGTAGAAGTATATGAAAGGATTCCTCACCAGTTATAACAAACACAGTTATATGCTCAGGTGTTGCTTATGGTAGAAGTATATGAAGGGTTCCTCGCCAGTTAGAACAAACACAGTTATCTGCTCAGGTGTTGCTTATGGTAGAAGTATATGAAAGGATTCCTGACCAGTTATAACAAACACAGTTATCTGCTCAGGTGTTGCTTATGGTAGAAGTATATGAAAGGATTCCTCGCCAGTTATAACAAACACAGTTATCTGCTCAGGTGTTGCTTATGGTAGAAGTATATGAAAGGATTCCTCACCAGTTATAACAAACACAGTTATCTGCTCAGGTGTTGCTTATGGTAGAAGTATATGAAAGGATTCCTCACCAGTTATAACAAACACAGTTATATGCTCAGGTGTTGCTTATGGTAGAAGTATATGAAGGGTTCCTCACCAGTTATAACAAACACAGTTATCTGCTCAGGTGTTGCTTATGGTAGAAGTTATGAAGGGTTCCTCACCAGTTATAACAAACACAGTTATCTGCTCAGGTGTTGCTTATGGTAGAAGTATATGAAAGGATTCCTCACCAGTTATAACAAACACAGTTATATGCTCAGGTGTTGCTAATGGTAGAAGTATATGAAGGGTTACTCACCAGTTATAACAAACACAGTTATATGCTCAGGTGTTGCTTATGGTAGAAGTATATGAAAGGATTTCTCACCAGTTATAACAAACACAGTTATCTGCTCAGGTGTTGCTTATGGTAGAAGTATATGAAAGGATTCCTCACCAGTTATAACAAACACAGTTATATGCTCAGGTGTTGCTAATGGTAGAAGTATATGAAGGGTTACTCACCAGTTATAACAAACACAGTTATATGCTCAGGTGTTGCTTATGGTAGAAGTATATGAAAGGATTTCTCACCAGTTATAACAAACACAGTTATCTGCTCAGGTGTTGCTTATGGTAGAAGTATATGAAAGGATTCCTCACCAGTTATAACAAACACAGTTATCTGCTCAGGTGTTGCTTATGGTAGAAGTATATGAAGGGTTCCTAACCAGTTATAACAAACACAGTTATATGCTCAGTTGTTGCTTATGGTAGAAGTATATGAAGGGTTCCCCACCAGTTATAACAAACACAGTTATATGCTCAGGTGTTGCTTATGGTAGAAGTATATGAAGGGTTCCTCACCAGTTATAACAAACACAGTTATATGCTCAGGTGTTGCTTATGGTAGAAGTATATGAAAGGATTTCTCACCAGTTATAACAAACACAGTTATATGCTCAGGTGTTGCTTATGGTAGAAGTATATGAAAGGATTTCTCACCAGTTATAACAAACACAGTTATATTCTCAGGTGTTGCTTATGGTAGAAGTAAGTATATGAAAGGATTTCTCACCAGTTATAACAAACACAGTTATCTGCTCAGGTGTTGCTTATGGTAGAAGTATATGAAAGGATTTCTCACCAGTTATAACAAACACAGTTATCTGCTCAGGTGTTGCTTATGGTAGAAGTATATGAAAGGATTTCTCACCAGTTATAACAAACACAGTTATCTGCTCAGGTGTTGCTTATGGTAGAAGTATATGAAAGGATTTCTCACCAGTTATAACAAACACAGTTATCTGCTCAGGTGTTGGTTATGGTAGAAGTATAGGAAAGGATTTCTCACCAGTTATAACAAACACAGTTATCTGCTCAGGTATTTTGACACTTGAATAATTTTTTAAAAGACACTTTATTTTGCCATGAATTAATTCATGAAGATTCATCTAATGCCTTTCTTTTTGATGGCAATATGGAGATGTGATATTGAAGATTTTTAATTTAGCTGTTTAGCAGTTGTGACCCTTGATAGATTGAAAATTAGGCACAGAAGGTGGCAGATCAAACATACCAGACAGCACCTTCAAAATACAGAAAATCTTGACAATTTCACAGCTCATTTCTTGTTTTCTGAGTTAATTCAGCAAATGAGTACATTGTAGGTCCCCATCAGTCGTGCAGTATTTATTTGGCCTGGCCTCATTTTCCCGGGTCATTGCTCAGTGATAAGTTTTGTGTTTTGGTCTTTTTTCTTAAACTAAGCAATAGGTCAACTAAATTTATTGTATGGAAGGATATTGTAAGGTTTATATGTCTGTCTAGCAGGTATCATCTGATTTGACCTCATTTCAAGGTTCATTGGTCAATGTTAAGTTTTTATGCTTAAGTTTGATTCTTAGATTTTATAAAGCAATATGCCAACTGTATTTGATGTAATTGATTGTAATATGTGCATGTCTGTCTGGCATGGTTCATCTGACCTTGACATCATTTTCATAGTTCATTGGCCAATGTTTGGTTTTCTTGGTTAAATCTATCAGCATAAAATCAATGGGAAGGCAAGACATTTCAGCGTGTGCACTCTTGTTATACAATATATGAATCTCTAAAAGCCCAGTCTAATAAGTTGTTTACTGTTTTATTGGATTCTTTTGCTTATATAATTTATGATTAAAACATTCCTTCTCTCACTACTAAATTGATTTTCAGTGAAACAAGGGAAGAAATTGGATAACAAAATGTGTTTGGCGTAAGATTAAAAAGCTAAACAAATTTTTGCAATTCTAAAGCAAAGTAAACAAACTATAGTCGAAAAAGTTGATTTCAATAAATGTCTTTAAAATAAAATTGAGAATGGAAATGGGGAATGTGTCAAACAGACAACAACCCGACCAAATAAAAAACAACAGCAGAGGGTCACCAACAGGTCTTCAATGTAGCGAGAAATTCCCGCACCCGGAGGCGTCCCTCAGCTGGCCCCTAAACAAATATATACTAGTCCAGTGATAATGAACGCCATACTAATTTCCAAATTGTACACAAGAAACTAAATTTTTTATAATACAAGACTAACAAAGGCCAGAGGCTCCTGACTTGGGACAGGCGCAAAAATGCGACGGGGTTAAACATGTTTGTGAGATCTCAACCCTCCCCCTATACCTCTAACCAATGTAGAAAAGTAAACGCATAACAATACGCATATTAAAATTCAGTTCAAGAGAAGTCCGAGTCTGATGTCAGAAGATGTAACCAAAGAAAATAAACAAAATGACAATAATACATAAATAACATCAGACTACTAGCAGTTAACTGACATGCCAGCTCCAGACTTCAATTAAACTGACTGAAAGATTATGATTTCATCATATGAACATCAGGCACAATCCTTCCCGTTAGGGGTTTAGTATCATACCATCATAACATATACGAGAAGAACATAACCCGTGTCATGCCAACAACTGTTTTTAGAATAAATGTGTTTAGTTCCGATGCAAAGACCTTATCAGTGACTCAATATTAACGCCAAACTATGCAATCTTTAATGACTTGACAACAGTGTTTAGTAAGAGGATTTGTAAATAACACTGAGATGGATAACAGTTAATGATCATACATCAATATGCTATAAAAATCACCACAGCTGTTGACCATAAACATTTTGTGCATAGATATATATACTAGTACCAGTATATATTTTTAAATGTAAAAAAGTCCATTTATCTGTTTTTCAACCAATGAAATTCAAAATTTGAAATGAGCATGGGTAGTAGCTGATGTTGGGTATACACCAGTGACAGCTACCCATCAATATAGGGAACCTTTTGTATTATACAGAAATCTTAGCTTGATTTTAACTAGTACTCAAGGTTATAAATCACAGAAAAATACCTCCATAGTGTTCTTTCTGATATAAACAGTTCTGTACATAGTAGAAGCAGAAAACATCAGATTTAAAATCCTTGAAATTAATCAAACTTGTTACCACCCGATTAGAGGATAATTTTGTCATAAGTGGGTGGATAGATTGTGGTTCATTTTACTAAGCATCTTTGAAATGAATCATACTTTTCACCTTTCACACCTGAAGCCAGATAGTAGACATTTCATGAGACATCTGACAAGAAAAAATAGGGAAGTTTTCAGGGGTGGATCCAGGAATTCGGAAAGGGTGGGGCGAAGTTTTTCAAAGATAGCCAAATTTTTTGGGACTTTTTTTGGGCTAAAAATCATAAAATAAGTGTAAAATGCACTTTTTAAAAGGTTCCTGGCATGGGGCATGTATATTCTTTAGTTGCTGTAACGTGTAAGGGTTGGACATTTTTATGCTGTATCAGTCTCCCTATGAATTATCTATCATAGAATATTAGTATGGATCCAAAGCCATGTACTGATATATTTGATGTAGGACAGTAAAAAAATAGACATGGAAAATTCTCGTTTGTTGTATGTTCAGTTAGCATAACTTCACAGATTTCTTGTTGTATACAAGAAATACACCGGGATTTGCGATGAAATTTACAATACGACCGACACGAGTTAAAAAAAAAATCAAACAAGCAATTTCTATCCAAATGTATGGTTGATTAATAATGTCGCATTAAAATTAAATACACGGGAAATGGCAAAGTTCACGAAGTCTAGTCTGATTATGCAATTTACAAAAAAATGTCCAAGCATAAGGGAGGGGGCGTACGCCCTCTATGCCCACCTCTGGATCTGCCACTGGTATTCAGTTCCTTGTACCAAATGTTCCATAATAGTGTGCTCAAGCTATCTTACATTTTTAGCAGTCAAAATTGTTTATTGGAATTAATTGAAACTGGTCCTACGAATAAAGCAAGAGAAATGAAAATAAGATCCTAGGCTCTATCCACTACCACTGAAGAGATATCAAAAGAATTGCCCAATGAATCTCATGTCTGAAATCTAGAAATAGCCATGTTGGAGTTTTTCTAAAACTCATAATTTAGGATGTGTTGATGCATATATTGTCTTAATAATGTCCAGTGGGAAATAATTCATGCAAGTTCTGGACTGTAATCAGATTAACAATATAAAGAATATAGGTAAGGGTCGACAGAGATGATAATCCACCAAAACTATTACACTGATTTTCATAAAGCACAAATAAACAAAAAGTTAATTTTCCACATACAGAAAAAAAACTTGATCCCACCTGTATTTTGACCAGCCTCCCCCTTCCAGATAAAAGGGTCGACAGAGATGATAGTGAGTATTTATATATATACCACCGTCGACTAACTAGAAAATAATCCACCAAAACTTTTGGTTTTAATATAGAACAAATAAACAAAAAGTTCATGCAAGCTATAATCCAACCATCCTTTATCTCGTATCTCTTTTCGTTTATATAAAAAAAAATCGGAGATGACAATGACCGATACAATTATACTGTGTAGACTTAGCCATTATAACATTATACATTCCCAGCTTCCCTTTGCGCCTGTTTGTGGACAATGATTTGACATAAAACATTTTTTATTAATTTTTCTGTAAGGTAGTGGGGTAGGGTGTTCGACCCCAACTTTGTACTTTCTTATAAAAAAAAACTGGACTGCATTCTCTCGTGAAAATATTCTCCATATTTTCTTTTTTATTCACAATCTAAATAGAAAAATATGTATTGCTTACCTTGTGTTAACATACAAGCAGTCTATCGTTGACACGAGATCAGAGGCGGATTTAGCCCCTCCCCCCTTTTTCTGGGGAAAATTTGGTTGCTTATATAGGGAATCACTGAAGCATGACCGGAACGGCCCCCTCTTAGGCAGTCAACGGGCCCCTACTTATGAAAATTTCTGGATCCGCCACTGGAGATATATAATGCACACAATAATATTGAACGTTTCTGTCACTACATAGAAAACTAATTATTATGAGCATGTATCCCACGAAACAGCTAGAACGAGATTAAAAAAACTTGCAGAACTTTAATATTATTCTTGGAGACAGATTGACAAATATTCATTAACTGTTGTTTCAAAAAAACTGCAGCTTTACAAGTTCACGATCTTGTCGTCAAAGAATATACATGTCACTCTTTGATTCGACATCGTATTTAACTAAATGTCATCAGACTTGTCTAGAGAAGTAGCAAACGTTCGACAATGACAATTTATAACCTGGCCTCGCGTCATTATTTGCTGATTAAACCAGTAAGGTTGTACGGTATTGTATTTCATATTTGTAACTCGAGGAGTCGAAAATCGTAACTGAATACCGGCCACGCCTCGGTATAAATTACAAGTACATTTTGTGCTTATTTTTTATTGTTTGTTTAGTCCGCTGTCTGGTGTTGTGAACAAATCTCACAATCTTCTTTCTCTCATATGACATTTTATTCTTCCCCGCTTCGTTTGTTACTCACTGACGAACTGCACATTAACCCACGTGTTATGTCATAACTTCAGATCATATGTAATACGTTTATAGAATGGAACAAAAGCTACTGCCTGTGAAAAAGTAGAAGAAAAAGTAGTCTAGAGATCCGACTTTTACCATAGGTTAGTTTAGGGGGTAGTTTTGTGAATACTCAACAACTCCTTATATATATGATACGAAGAATGATAAATTCACACATTTTCATGCACTAGATGGTCAAACTATTTGAAATCTTAACCTAATCATAACCTTGATTATCTTATTAAACAAAAAAGGATAAAGTTAAGCCAACACGGACAAGAAGTAAGACCTTACATGCTAAAAGAAAAAGGAGATTAAAGGCGGTAAACTATAACTTTTATGATAATAGATGATATCACTGAATGCATGCAGTTTAATAATGAGAGCTGAAACCAATAGATACAGTTTATGAGTTACAGTTGCGGTCCAGCTCACAGTAATTGTTATGTTTTGATCGTGCATAATCTCTAATATTGGTCGCTGTACTTTATATTTCTTACAGACACGTCTTGATGTCACTTTTAGTTATATTATCATTAATTTTGAAAGAGGGGCGAAAGATGCCAGAGTCAATCTCGTATATCGAAAATAAAAGAAAAGACAAACAGACTAGTAATAGTTCACAAGACACAACATAGAAAACAAAAATCTCAGTAAGCAACACGAACCCCACCAAACACTGAGGGTGATCTCAGGTGTTCCGGAAGGGTAAACAGACCCTGCTCATTATGTGGCACGTTTTGCTCATGTAATTACAAATCCGGTAAACAGTCTAACTCGGTAGGACACATTCGGGAAAAGGGAAGGGTATTGTTACGAAATAAGGAACATATCCGATATCATCTGCGAAACGATTATTCCATAACGGTCACCCAACTCGTGATAGCGTCCGTAAAATTTACGAAGGGATGATTTCAACTTCACCATTTGGGACTCTTGGTTTAATAGCTTCCTTGTGAGCAGGAACCATCTATCAAGGAAATCATGATAGGGAATAAAAGCCCGGGAATATCGTATTAATTGGGAGATTTTTATATACTCCGTATGCAGGCGCTGCTGGAATGTTGCTTCATAGAAATGAAAAGTTCACAATAGGGAAGCTGAAATCATCTCTTTTATCGTTAAGTTTTGTTTTCATCCGATCTTTATTGTCAATTTCTAGATGTACGTCAAGATATGAAGCAGACTTGAAACTTTGAGTATACTACGTATACATTGATTAATTTCCAAAAAGACGTTCCGCACTCTTTTTTTCAGATTTCAAGTACGTGTAATATACTCGATTTTTAGAGTTCTGCCGCTGAACCAAATGATATTGACAATTGTCGAATGATGACAATTCGATTAAAGAGTATTATAATGATTCAGTAACTTGAAGTAGCTACAGTAATTTGAATTGAGAAGTGTCATGTACAGATTTATTAACTGCTTGGTAGTTGCCATCTTTGAATCAAGGCTCGTGGAGCAAAAAACTCAAAAATAAAACATCTTTAATAGTGGATTAATTTGAAATGACTGAAATAGTTTCAAATCAATATGTTTCTAGATCTTTTGCACTTTTTCCATGTTCAGTAAACCCCGCACTTTGACTGTTGATGTTGTTTTAATAGGCTTAGTTTGAAATGGCGATTCCGCAACTGACTGTGGATTTTCAAATGTATTTTTAGTATTTGACAATATTTGTGGCAGTGTCGGCAGTATTCTCCGAGGGTGGAGTTGTGAACTACTTTCTGGATTAATTTCTAGATTATGTCTCCGTGTAACATTTGGTAACTTAACATTTCCAAATATTTTAATCCGTTCAAGCAGCTTTCTGGGCTCTATGTGGTCATCTGAGTGAATTTCCGATGGCAGAATGCCCCTTTCCATTTTATGTAATGGTTCGATATTGTACCCTCTAGGTGGATGATGTCCTCTGAATAAACATGTATTACCCCCAAGTAAATCTTTAACCTTTTGATTGTGAGCATGTTCTGAAAGTTTGGCTCCAAGAATTTGGCCTCTAGTTGCTGCTAAATCACTTATCATGCTAGTCTTAGAAGCACGCGAGTTTATATCACATCTGTTGGATATTCTAGAGCGGTTATCAAGGCGATTAGATAATCTCGAACGAGAAGAAACTCTTGAGTGATTGTCACATCGTTGAATTTCATTCCGTTTTGAAATCCTTGAATCTTGTCGACTAGATTCTCGCTGCCCATGTCTTCGGAACGGAAATGCAAAGTCTGACATCGCCCTCCCTTCATGAACACTATCCATTCTCAAATTACTGTCCATTGTAGGAAAGTGAATAGAAACGGGTCGTTTTTGACGTGAAATGGCTGGATGAATTTCTGATACTGTTGAACTACCTTTGTTCGACTGGCCAGGTACATCTAAATAAGTGCTAAATGTAAATCCTGAATTAAAGCCACTTCTACTTTGCGCAATCGATTCTTGTAGACGGGAGGGTTTCTTTTTCTTCTGAGTAGTTTTACTAACGTAAGATTTTAACAGTTTCATCACAAGTTTATTTTTCTCGTCTTCCATCCGGGCTATTTGTCGTTTGGTTTCTCTTATATCGTGATCAATTCTTACCATAGATTGTTCCTGACGTTTCTCCAACTTGTTGATATATAAATTCAGTCTCAGGTGTGCAGTATTGTTTAACTTATAAACTCCTTTTAAGTTCATATCAAAATAGTCTAAAGATTCTTCGTTTTTTGATGCCATAGTGGATGCCAAAAGTTGCAGTGAAATTAATTTCGAACGAAAGCTTCCCTGTTAAAAATATTTCAAAGTTATGGAATTGTTGTAATTAAAAGGTTGGGTAGATACCAATCATACTAGCTTATTGTTTTTATTTCATGGACAACTAGTTCAATTGTACAATTAAAGTTTGAGACGACAGATTAAATTTGATACCTTTGTTTATCTATCAACTTTCACTAATAACGGTTTTTACTTTGTCAAGTGGTGTAAATTGAATATAAAAATATTTTTGGTATTTTTAATTGATTTATCTTTAATATATCTTTTCTTTCAAATACGAATCAAGGGCATATCCAGCCATTTTAACAGATCTTAACAGGGTAAAGTAGGAGGTTTCCAACCAAATGTCCCTACTCAAAAGTATTGACTGTCAAAATAGGGGGTTCCAACCCATGGCCTCCTAAATGCGCCATTGTGAATTGCTTTTCTTGTTTGTTTGTTTTGTTGTTGATATTGGGGGGGGGGGGGGTGAGGGGTATAGGCATGTTTTTGTTTGTTTTGTTAAGACTAACCTTTTTCTGACTTTACTACAAACCAAACTGTTTTTTAATAGCATGCAGAAATATGATTATTAATTTGATGTTGTATATATTTACCCCCTTATTGTTAATGGAAACAAACCAGTTGTTTCACCCCCCTTTTCAGAAATATATATATTTCTTCTCAAGATATTTTAAATCATACAAGTTTGAAAAAAAGTTATGTTATGTATCACAATAATTCATCAAAGATATCAGGCTTGTCCACAAAATTTATGTGTAAGGTTGAATAAATAGCAAACAGCCCAATGACACCACATATGTGTCAGGTCTAGTGAATATCAAACAGCCCAATGACACCACATATGTGTCAGGTCCAATAAATAGCAAACAGCTTAATGACACCACATATGTCTCAGGTCCACTGAAAAGCAAACAGCCCAATAATACTACCTCTATGCCAGTTCCCATGAATAGCAAACAGACTGACACAAAATCTGTGTCAGGTCCATTGAATAGCAAACATCCTTATGAAAGCGCATCTGTCTCAGGTTCAATGAATAGCAAACAGACTAATGACACATCTTATGTGTAAGGTTGAATAAATAGCTAACAGCCCAATGACACCACATATGTGTCAGGTCTAGTGAATAGCAAACACCCAATGACACCACATATGTGTCAGCTCCAATGTTAAGCAAACAGCTTAATGACACCACATATGTGTCAGGTCCACTGAAAGCAAACAGCCCAATAATACTACCTCTATGACAGGTCCCATGAATAGCAAACAGACTGACAAAAAATCTGTGTCGGGTTCAATGAATAGCAAACAGACTAACGACACAACATTTGTGTCAGGTCCAATGAAAAGCAAACAGCACAATGACACCCCATCTGTGTCAGGTCCAGTGAATTTCAAACAGCCCAATGACACTATATATGTGTGTCAGGTCCATTAAAAATTAAACAGCCCAATAACACCACACTTGTGTCAGGTCCAATGAATATCAAACAAAATAATGATACAACATATATGTCAGCTTAAATTAATAGAAAACAGCCCAAAGACACCACATATGTGTCAGGTCAATTGAATAGCAAACAGTGTAATGACACCACATCTATGTCAGGTTCAATGAATAGCAAACAGACTTATTACACAACACTAGTGTCAGGTCCATTTAATAGCAAACAGCCCAATGTCACATCTGTGTCAGGTCCAGGGAATATCAAACAGACTAATGACACACCATATATGTCAGGTAAAATTAATAGTAAATAGCCCAATGACACCACATATGTGTCAGGTCCACTGAAGAGTAAACAGACTTATGACACAACATATATGTCAGGTACAATGAATAGCAAACAGACTTATGACACCACATCTATGTTCGGTTCAGTGAATAGCAAACAGACTTTTGACACCACATCTATGTTCGGTTCAGTGAATAGCAAACAGACTTTTGACACCACATCTATGTCCGGTTCAGTGAATAGCAAAAAGACTAATAACACCACATCTATGTCAGGTCCAGTGAATAGCAAACAGCCCAATGACACTATATAAATGTGTATAAATGACATAACATCAGTTTTAGGTTCAATGAACTGCAAACAGATTTACGACACAACATATATCAGTTCTAGTGAATAGCAAACAGCCCAATGCAGCCACGTATAGGTCAGGTCCAGTTAATAGAAAACAGCCCAATGACACCACATATATGTCAGGACCAGTGAATAGCAAACAGCTCAATGACACAACATTTGTGTCTGGTCTAGTGAATAACACCCTAATGACACGACATATATGCCAGGTTCAATGAATAGCAAACAGCCATATGACACAACATCTATGTCAGGTCCAGTGCATAGCAAACAGCCATATGACACAACATCTGTGTCAGGTCCAGTGCATAGCAAACAGACTAATGACACAACATATGTGTCAGGTTGAATGAATAGTAAACAGACTGACACAACATCTATGTCAGGTCCAATGAATAGCAAACAGCCATATGACACAACATCTATGTCAGGTCCAGTGTATAGCAAACAGACTGACACCACATCTATGTCAGGTCAAGTGAAAAGCAAACAGACTGACTCAACATTTATGTCAGGTCCAGTGAATAGCAAACAGCCCAATGTCACATCTGTGTCAGGTCCAATGAATAGCAAACAACCCAATGACACCACATCTGTGTCAGGTCCAATGAAACCACATCTGAGTCAATTCCAATGCATAGCAAACAGACTAATGACACAACATTTGTGTCTGTTCATGATAATTTACTTATAACATGACATCACATGAATCAGTTTGGTCTACTGAAATCTGTCTCATCACGTATAAAGAATGGGGAGGGTTGAACGTACAGAAACATGTTTGTTTCTTGTTTATAGTTTTTTTAGGCTCTTGGTTTCTCGTTTGAATTGACTCAGCTATAAACTATATGGTAGAGACTGCATTTATTTATGAAGATGGTAGAGAATAGCTGTTTACATTCATGTCATTTGAACTATGGTTGTATGGTGCCTCATTGGCAATCATCTCCTTCTTTTCAAATTATACAAATAACACCAAACAACATATACTTATGTAAAAGATATATTTTATTTCCTTTACCATTCTGTAAAGTTTTAGTAGCAATATATTTACAGCATTATAAAAAAAATTTACAAAAATGTACAAGTCATAAAAAGACTACTGTAAGTGAATAATTACTCTTCGTCCAGAACGTATTAATTTTCCTAGTATACTGTATCACCTTGTATTGAAATTTTCTAGATTAATCAATGTAAACTCATATTTTGGGTATAAAAACATGTCTTTTTCTGTTGTAAAATTAATGCCTTACATAAATTTCCTGATATCACAATATTTTTCTATATAAAATTTATATTAATTAACATTTTTTCCATGAATAAACTCAAGTTTCTTATGTTATCAAGTGTAATAATATCTAAAATATTCATAACCTCAAGTGTATAAAATGATAAGTTGTGTTGATAAAATTATTTGTTTTAACAATCCAATTTATAAATAAACAAAATGTTCCAGGGTCTAGTGCTCAAAGTAACCTTCTAAGCATCTGAATACCAAAGATGTAAAAGTACACATTTTAAAAGGTTATTTATTTTGGATAATTTACAACATGTTTGGCAACTACCTGGCTTCTCAAAGAGACCTGTAGAAAAGTGGCCCAACCATCAAAAGTATTTGGCACATCTTTGATATGGTAAAATAGACATTTTGAATCATTATTCAGTTTATTTTATGATTAAATTGATTTGCAATCAGAACTACCATTGACAAATGTAAGCTATTGTTTAGAAAACCATTATTATAATAACCTTTTCTATGGAATGTCAAAAACAGGTATCTAATTTTGCCACTTTTATTGATCTGCAAAAATTCAATCCCAAAATTCACATAAAAATTGTGAAAATATGAAACAAATAAACTAGGGATGTGGAACCATGTCTGTGATTCTTTTCACTGGTAATTTGATGATTAGAATACAACCTAAGTCAGATTAAATGCTATAATGAATAACAAGTATTTTTATACTATGATTGTTTGGGAAAAGAGCCACTAGTTTCTTAAAAAAAAATTCTGTACAAATAGAGAAACACTTGGTGTTTATGACAATTTATCTTTTTCAACTTTCTGGTTTAAGTTTTTTCTAACTGACTGAGTTACTATGAAATAAAATGACTTTTCATTCTGATAGAATGTAAATTTATATTCTTGTGTGTAAAACTGTGCATCACCTGGCACTACATTATGAATAACAGATTTAATGATTCTTAAACACATATTTTGATGGAGAGACATTTTTTTCCTGAAATGTTTAAAGAATTATGAATTTTGTTAAACAGAATAGACAAGTTTTAGCTTCTTAAAAAGCCTGTTAAACACCATTTCAATATTCATCAATAAAAAATATCAAAGTTTTCATAAGCAAATGGAGGCATGCATGACAAACTTTGACTTTAAATTGAAAATAATAGAACAAACTTTGCCTTAATTGTCAGGTAACATGACTATGTGTTGCATTACTTTTAAACTTGAGAATTAGATTAAATTTGGGGATAGAATACCACCTTTTCTTTAAATTTGTTTTCAAAATTCCAAATATTAGCCTGCAAACCCCCAGCCCTTTTAGATACAAGAATGATATGGCTTCAACAAGAACAATTCTGCCCCAAGTCTTACAACATGCCTTTTAAGTGTTATCAAAGTTTATTGTTCAAAAGGACAAAATATTTAAACAAAAAATATAGTTGCTTAAAAATTGTCTTAGGGCATGAATGTCTTGTACTACATATGACAAATTTTAATACTGAAATCTTGATATGAAATGATATGGCACACCACAGATAAATGCAATGCCAACTAATTTGTCATCTTGTGTATAAAATTATTGTGTCATGCTAAAGTTTGCACCAAAAAGTATTACACACACACACATATACACATATATGGCCTACAGCCAATATATATCATTTAAAACTTATTTCTTGATACATGAATGTTTGTGCCTCTTTGATACCAAAATTAAAGGAATGAATTGAGCATCACCCTGGTAAATTATGCCACATTCATAAATTCAAAATTATAATTTGAATATTTTTTTTATTACAGATGAAATAATACAATATATGTATTTACAAATGGCTGCTTCAATGTTTATATTGAGTGTAAAAAAAAACCAAAAAACAGTTTAAATGAAGTCAAAAAGTTTTGAGATTATTATATTAATTGTACAATTCAAATAAAATTTCATTTCCTCAAAGACAGTCATTGTGACAGTCATGAAAAACCAAAATATCTTTTAATACACTAGTTTTTAATAGGGAAAAACTTAAAACTTGCTGCAAAATTCAACTTGTGAAAATATGATCAGAAATTGATGATTTTGTTGAACTACAATGAATGGTCTCCCCTTTCAAATCAATTATTCCTAATAATCCATGCTATTTGTTCTTATGTCTACAATTAAATAACTACATAAGAAAAAATCTTATTGCAGTACAAAGTATGGCAGGAAAAGAAAAAAAAACTTAAGGCTTGCTTAAATTCATATTAACTGTCAGACATTTTAAAATATGGATTTAAAGAAAAGTTGGTAATACTTAAACAAAGTGATAAATGAGATTTAATGACCTGTTTCTGTGTTTGACAGTATAATAATAAAAAATCTTCTTGCCAAAACAGAGACCAAGTCACCCATCACCAAACTTGGTACAATGCTAAGATAAATTCTTGAAAGCTTGAATAACTGGTACTTCATTTATATTTGAGGAAAAAATATTCTTAATAAATCAAAAGTTTTACTCTTATAAATAATAAATAAATGCAACCATAGTTAGGCTTAATGTATACTACAAAGAAAGAAAAAAAGAAAAGTTAGTATTTCAAAACAATATTTGTTCTACAAGCTCTCACTAAACTATTAGTTCCTATTTATTTACAAATAATCACAGAAATTATCGTTAAAATATAAAAGTTATAAATTCAAACTCTTAAAAAAAACAACCATTTATTTGATGAAAATATAATTTAAAATTTATAAATATGAGAACAACCATGCATTCCTATATAACATATATATAGGGTTTGATATGTACATTATATAAAGTCTGTATATATATAATATCATATAAAAGTTAACAATATATACCTTTACAGCTAATAACATGATAAAAGCAATGGTAAATGTAAGTACAGATTCCCTTTATTGAACCCCTAATAATCATTCATTGCCAGTAAAGATTCCATGTATTGAAAACACAGATCATTATTTCGAGTTTAAGCAATGCCCATGACAGTATGAAAATGTATGTATGGAAATATACAAACAACAACCTGTTCAATACATAATGTCCAATGGTGACATTGGGAGGTACCCTCTAAAAATGTAAATACAAGGTAATCTCCATACATTGTTTCTTGGTGGTTTAATAATAATTATACTAATTTCAATAATATTCTATTCTTCAAAAAAAAGTTAAAAAAGGGATAATTTGCCTTTTCAGAATCTAAAGGACTATGGGTAATCTCATTGTTTGTACACCAAAATAAAAATACTGTTACGTCATTGGTTGAATTTCTTTTGTTTAGAACATTTTGAACCAATCAAAATGTTTTGGTGAAGGATTTTGAAAATATTACCCAGAATGCATTAGATTCTTAAACAGTGAATTATATCATGGTAATGTATGGAATGTGAATTAGTCTCAGTTGTCAGTTGTCTATGAAGAATGAATACTTTACACATTCAGCTTACAGCAAATGCAATATATGGTATATAATGTTAAGATGACTATAATTCACATTCATAGCAATAAACAAAAAAAACAAAAAATATACATAACTGGCTTATTAATTTTATATTATTCATGATATTTGACTATTAATAATACATGGTTTATTACACAGCAATTAACTAAACAAACAAAACAACCTAACAGCAATGATAAATAAACACTATCTAGGGACAAACTGATGACTTTCATGAATGTAAACAATCACATGCCAATCCTTTCACACAGTATGAACAACACTTTGATATTTCTTATAAATTCTCTAAACTTGAAGACAATGTTTTAAAATAATAAACATCAAATCAAATTTAAAACTTAACAATCCATACAACCTTTGTGTGTGTGTCTTACAATTCTTACACAATCCAGAATAATAGCTTGTATCAAATCTTTTATGAATGAAGTTTTTGATATAATTTTGCTGTAATCACTGTCCTTCCATGCTGCATGTCTGGTATGTTCCATCATTCATTGCCAATTTTCCATTCCTTATGTGTGCTGTGTGCCTGTCCGTATTCAATGGTCTGCTCAACAACTAAATAACATTCCAGATATATATGATCCAGATTACTGTGGAATGCCATGCTTTCATTTTAACAATCCGTGTATAACTAGCACTTAAATATCATTTTATATATTTTTTTTTCTCAGCATGGACTATGTCTGAAACTTCTCATTAGTGGCACAAGGCAAGACGGTTTTTCTGCTCCCCTTAAGAATGGATGCTCTAATAACTCGGATGCTGTTGCTCTCTGCATAGGATCTCGCACCAACATTTTTTCTAAGAAACCTTGTAATCTTGGTGAAACCTATGGAAACAGAAAATTTATTTAACTTCATTCGGTTAAATATTAATTTTAAAGACATGATTGAAGAAGATAGGCTTACTTACATCCATGAGACAAAATTCACTAACACAAAAAAGTCTTTTAGCCAAGTGTTAATGAATGTTGGATGAAGAGTGGTCTCATTAGCACTCATACCACATATTCTACTTATATCTAATAACACACAAAAGAAATCAATGCAAGGATTTTGTAATCATGTCAATATAACTGATCATCTGATGTATTGCTTGTTTAAAAACCTGTGTTTACATAGGCGGATCCAGTAGGGCCCCCCTTTTCCTGGAAAAAATTTGGTTGAGTATATGTCACTGAAGCATGACTGGATATATAATATTGTTTTTGTCATTCTCATGATTTTCTCAGTTTGCCTTTATTTACTGTTTATTCTTTTAAACATAAACAAGTTCAAAACACCTTTGACTATTACATTAAAAAATATCTGCAGTGTAGAAGGAGATATTGCTCACTGCTGTACATATACATTGACGTAAAAAAAAACCTTACAATATTAAAAATTCATAAATACTGTAATCAAATTTAATAAAACAATAAGGCACCACACTTACCCGATTAACATTCTTAAGTTTTGGCGGAGGCATATCTCTTATTCTACGCATAGCTTGAAGTGGTGGCTCGTTGAAGAATGGTGGTTCACCATCTATCATTTCTATCACCATAATACCCAATGACCAGATATCCACCTGTAACAGAGGACAGAATAAAAATAAGTTTTTATAAAATACTGTAAATTCAGAAATTATTGTGTCCATTTATTATTGTGATTTTGTCACTTTAGACTTAAATGCGATTTTAATTATTATGATTTTGAGAAAAATCTGGTTTAATGCGTTTACAATTATGTTGCATTTACACAATGATAACCAGATATTTCTTGCTATTGTGCAATACTGTGCAATTGAAGATTTCTTGCTATTGCACAATACTGTGCAATTGAAGATTTCTTGCTATTGCACAATACTGTGCAATTGAAAATTTCTTGCGATTGCACAATACTGTGCAATTGAAGTTTCTTGCTATTGGTGAATACTGTGTAATTGAAAATTTCTTGCTATTGCACAATACTTAATATAATAATTTTGGACCCTGATTTGGACCAACTTGAAAACTGGGCCCATAATCAAAATCTAAGTACATGTTTAGATTCAGCATATCAAAGAACCCCAATAATTCATTTTTTGATGAAATCAAACAAAGTTTAATTTTGGCCCCTTTTGGCCCCTAATTCGTCCCAAAATCAACCCAAATCTTTCTTTTGTGGACATAAACCTTGTGTTAAAATTTCATAGATTTCTATTAACTTATACTTAAGTTATTGTGCAAAAACCAAGAAAAATGCTTATTTGGGACCTGTTTTTGGCCCCCTAATTCCTATTGGGACTAAAATTCCCAAAATCAATCCCAACCTTCCTTTTGTGGTCATAGACCTTATGTTAAAATTTCATAGATTTCTGTTAACTTATACTAAAGTTAATGTGCGAAAACCAAGAAAAATACTTATTTGGGCCCTTTTGGCCCCTAATTCCTAAACTGTTGGGACCAAAACACCAAAAAATCAATGCCAACCTTTATTTTATGGTCATAAACCTTGTGTTTAAATTTCATAGATTTCTATTTACTTTTACTGAAGTTAGAGTGCGAAAACCAAATGTCTTCGGACGACGACGCCGCCATTTTTGAGGTCGTATAAAAACCTAGCAATAATTTCTGAATTTACAGTAAGAGATGTTCATATTTTTTTTCTTTGTTAGCAAAGGTCTTTCAATACAAAAAGCATGACTACACTCAGTAGTCTTTTACCAATATGAGTTAACTGTAGTGATGGAAAAAATTTAGCTGTATTGTAGCATAACAAAACTTTTGACAAACGTAATTAGTTTTAGTTACCTCTGGCCCGTATGGTAACCTTGAAATGACCTCTGGAGCCATCCAATATGGTGTTCCTACTAATGACTTTCTTTGGCGTAGTTCTGGCGTGACTTGTGCACAAAAACCAAAATCAGATAATTTAACCTGAAAATTAAAAAGTTTATATAATTTACAACATTCATTCAGAAGCAAATCAGAAAGTACTGTAACAGAGGGTATATTGTAAAACCTTATTCATCTGCCATTACAGGACATTATATATGTTCCCAAAATGTGATTGTTGCATAGTGAGGTCGTTGAAATCAGTATGTCAAATACCTCAGAATCAAAATTGACCATAAGGTCTATGTTCCTTGGCTTTAAGATGTTTGGGTTTGATTATCAATGATGAAGGTAATTCCAGAAAATTTTATAACAAGTTTTTTTCATTTTTTCATTTTTCTCTTAAAACCCCATATTCCTTTGATATATTAGGTTACATCTATGAGTGCATTTTTATACCCATAAGAAATTGGACAGACTGGTAAAATATATAATACAGACTTAAAACTTTTAAATGTGGGAATCAAACACATTTTCTTCAATCTATTCACTCACATAACTTTGAACATCGCTTTCTTTTGCATTTTTGAAATATCACATTAGATATTTGCACAGGAAAGGGTATTTCTTATGAGTATTTATATGTTAAATGTAAGAAATATTCTGTTAACATGGTTTACACATTATTTAATGTTGAAATTATATATTCAAAATATTCTTTAATATATTTACCCTTCCATCATGAGCCAGTAATATTGAATCTGATTTAATATCTCTATGTATAACACCATTTCTATGTAAGAAATCTAAGGCTTTCAGACAGGCTTTACACACAGTGGCTATCTGGTGTTCATCCATCCTAAAAAATATCATATATTATTTAAAATGATAAAAGGTCAAAATGTTAATAAAGAAAATATTTTATAAGGTTCACATAATAATAAAATAAATTTCAAGTTGATTTGACAACTATATATGAGCGTGGATAGGACCTTAATCAGGACTCAGGGATCGACGTTTTTAAGCTCAGGATTTCGGGATTGACCCTTTCGGAACCCAGGAATTTTTTTTTCCAATTTCAGGACCTCGGGATTCCGTTTTTTTATGTCCGGGTTTTCCGGATTTCATGTTTTTAAGCCCAGGATTTCGGGATCAGGACCCCTCCTATCCCCCCTCATATATACTTCATGGTGAATAGTGAGATGCAGGTTCATCCCCTCATTTGGCTTTCATATAAAAAGTTCAAATCATAATAAGCATGTGTACTGCTTTTCAAGTTGACCACAACTTCATGATCTTTTACAAAAAAATATTACATGAATAGTGAACCATAAAAATCTTGACCAAAAAGATTAGGATTATACTGTCTAACGATCACATCATTATGAACATGTGTAATAACTTTTAAGTTGATTTGACCACAACTTAGTGGGCTAACTACTTCATCCAAAAACTTTAAACCTGATTAGTGAACCATGAAATATGGCAAGTACTTTTAAAAGTTCACATCATAATGAGAGCGTGTTTCAAGTTGATTTGACCACAAAAATGTAGTATATACCAATACACATAATTAACAGCGCCTGGTGATGTTTGATAGCCTGACCGGTTTCGGTCCATAAAGGACCTTCATCAGAGGCAGAATGGTGGATTAATGTTTGCACCCTATTTATATAGATATGGTAACCGGCGGCTGAGTTAACCAGCGGTTGAGTTAACTGGCGGTTGGGTTAACCGGCGGTTGGGTTAACCGGCGGTTGAGTTAACCGGCGGTTGCGTTAACCAGCGGTTGCGTTAACCGGCGGTTGAGTTGACCGGTGGTTGAGTTAACTGGTGGTTGAGTTAACCGGCGGTTGAGTTAACCGGCGGTTGAGTTTACCGGCGGTGGAGTTAACCGGTGAAAAATCCCAGTGGGATTTTCCATGGTTACAATTATCTATATTTAGCTAATGTTCATGTTACAGTAAACTTTTTGACATGTTACGGTAAACATTTTTACACTATATGGTAAACATGTGACCTGATGATATAACCATATTTGGGCTTTAGCATTGGATAAAGGGTGCTTTAATAATTTAAGAAGTACATAGTAATCATTTAGTCTTGATCTTTGGCTTATGATCCACCTAAATATCAAGTCTTGGAATAGTATTTCATGGTAGTTATGTGATCTTAATATTTGGCTTATGATACACCTAAATATCAAGTCTTGAAATAGTACTTCCTAGTAGTCATGCAGTCTTGACCTCAGGCTTATGATACACCTGTATATCAAGTCTTGAAATAGTAATTCATGATTTTCCATGGTTACAATTATCTATATTTAGCTAATGTTCATGTTACAGTAAACTTTTTGACATGTTACGGTAAACATTTTTACACTATATGGTAAACATGTGACCTGATGATATAACCATATTTGGGCTTTAGCATTGGATAAAGGGTGCTTTAATAATTTAAGAAGTACATAGTAATCATTTAGTCTTGATCTTTGGCTTATGATCCACCTAAATATCAAGTCTTGGAATAGTATTTCATGGTAGTTATGTGATCTTAATATTTGACCACAACTTTATGGTAAACAATCTTCTTGGAACCGACACTTTAACTTGAAACCTGACGGACAATACACATGCGTACAGACAGTGAAATGTCCCAAATCATTCAAGGTGTGGCACAACGGGTGCTTTAAAATAAAAGCAAGGTTAATATACACACATAATTGGCCTGGGAGTAAAGAATTTTTTTTTTACATAGGGATATAGTCCCTAGGAATTTTATGCCATACTTGTTTATATGTGTATATACCTGTTCTGTGTGACTACAATATCAGTCAAAGCTCCTCCTTCAAGGAACTCCATTACTACCCATAATTCATCACCAACCAGGAAACTGTCATACATATCTACAATATTGGGATGGTGATAATCCCTCATGATAACAACCTGAAAAAGAATAAAACAGAGATGAGGGTTAAGATTATTTATGCATTACGAATATTTAATAGGATCACACCTATGGCAGCATTCTAAAACATGAGTGAAAATAATTTAGGGGCCTCAGTGGCCTCTATTGGTCTAAGTAATTCTGCTACTGTAATAATTAGACAGTCAACACAGAGGTTGTGAGTTCAAACCCAGCTGGTGCAGGTGCACTCAATTCCAATCTTAATTGACTATGATTGTCACTTTTCTTATTGAACATGTTGAAGGTCGGTGTTTTCCTCTGGGCACTCAGGTTTAAAAGTAGCTTTAAAACACCAAAAATCAATCAAACAATAAAATTTCAAATTCAGCATGCCTCATTAGTGTGATTATTTATTTTTCCAATTAGTATAAGTGTATTCTTATACTTATTAATATAGTGATGAATCAAGTTTGATATATTCATACATACGGCTATTCTTAGTAACACTATTTTTTAACTCATAATAGTCACAAAAAAACAATCACTAGTGGAAATAAGTTAACTTGTTTACAGTTTTAGTGCACAACTATAAATAAAAAGAAAAAAAAAGTGGTACATGTGCCAATGAGACAACTCTTTACCAGATACCAAATGATGAAGAGGTAAACAAATATAGGTTATCTAGTCTTCAACAATGAGCAAAACCCATAGAGCATACTGGTAGTGAGCTTACCTCATTAAATAACAACTCTCTTCTCTGTTGTTTCCGCAGATCCATCTTTTTCACTGCCACATTTTGACCCGTTGTTTTAGATGTACATATACACACAATGCCTGTTGATCCCTCTCCTATTTTTATGAAGTTTTCCAAGTTATCTCTTGGATCGCCTGGACTTACCACCATCTGTAATGCTGCTCGGAACTAAAAATATCAAATACTTGAGTTAGAAATATAAAGATAAAAAGGATCTAGATTTAAAAAAGATTTGGAACAAAAATGAAAAAACGTGAATCTTTTCAACTAATGATTTTTCAAACAAATGTATAAAAAAATGTTTATTTAACTTACACTATGAGGGGGGATAGGAACTTTATCGGGACTCCAGTGTTTATAAGCTCAGAATTTCAGGATTAATCTTTTCGGGATCCAGGAATTCTTCTTTAGAATTTCGGGATGTTGGTCGGGACCTCAGGATTTCATGTTTTTAAACCCTGGAGTTTGAAATCAGGACCCCTCCGACCCCCTTCTAATATGCAATAACATTTCAAATATACTTCCACTTGAATAGAGTGCTTCATTGATGAGTTAATTTCTGGTAAGAAGTTGAATGACAGTTTCCTGCTAAAAATTCAAAAAAAAATAAAACAGGTTCTTCATTTCCAATAGACACCATGACTAATAATTCTGTTTCTACCATATGGTGCAGGGCAGAAATTTTGATGAGGATGAACCTTTCAATTTGTAGTTTTGAATTGACACAATAGAACAACTTGGAGTCTGCTTAGTGTTGCTAATATTTTTTTTAATTGTTTGATCTAGTTTAGTATCAACTGAAAGTAATCGACTTTAAACTGGTGATTTGTTGTTTATTTGACCACTTTGATTGATGTAAAATGATTATGAAGCTTTGATGATTTATCGAGGAAAAAAGGAAAAAAAGAGAGGGGGAGGTGGCTTTGCATAAAGAGGGATTGAATAGTGTTGACAAAGGAATTTGATCACTGACACACATATTTCTTTTCATTCTAAATGGCAAATTACATTTACAAACAAACACATGTACAACACATTTCTATTTAAAAGCAAATCATACAAAAATGGCTGACTAAAACACATTCATGAAACTAAAAATATCTTGCAGTTTGACTTTAAATTTGTACTAATCATGCTTTAAGAATTATGCATCCAATAATTAAATAATTCAGAATACATTTTTGTACATGTATATACAAAACGTATCTGTAAAATAGGAAAATCAGATAAATGACAGTTGAAAAGTGTGAAGCACTGAATTTTTTTCAGTCTCAAATGAACAGCACTACAAACTCCATCCATCTTAGGCGAGTTCAATTAATCAAAGTGTCCTAAAATTGCCAAATAAAAAATGCTTGCCATAGTCTCTTCGAATAAATCATAACTGTTTGTATTCAAATCTATACATTTATATACATATTTCCCCCACTTTTTTTAAATAGTATACAGAAAAAAAAACAAAAAAAAACCCTACATATCTGAAAAATCATCTTGAGTGGACTATGGAAAACATTCATATTTTCAATTCTGGTCTAAATGAAGATGATAGTGATACCTGCTCATGCGAAAGTCTCTGCTGCTCCTGTATGGACCCAGGTGGCGGTGCAGTATTGTTGGGGGATTTCGGTGGTGGCTGCATTTTTGGTGTCGGAGAATAATTATTCTGTGAAACTTGCAAGTTGGAAGGTTTGGCTCCACCCTGACACACAACAAACAATAAGCATGATATATATATATATTTGGCCAAGAAAATCATAACTTAGGGTTATTCCATTGACATGAATATGTGAGGGTAAAACAGGACTTCCAAAAAAACAAAAATAACACAACAAAAATAATTTTATACATCAAATGGATGTACATGAAAAACACTAAATCCCCCACGACTCATATCTAACTTGAGTTTTCCTTTCAGAGTTTCCTACCCTCCAACATTCATGTCAATGGAATATCCCTTAAATACATGCATACAATTCAAATGCAAAATTTTGTTTGTTTGTTATAATAACATTCCCAGGTAAAATGTATCAAAATCCATCTAACGGAGCAATTAATAAAATTTTAGTTATGGTGGGCGAGTAAAATCTGATCTTATTCAGAATTTTGCTCTGTGGGGATCGGATCCAGATTTAACTTCTTTTCATTAATTGTTCATTTGGATTTCATAAGGAATAGCATTTGGCAAAAGAAATATATCATCCTACCGTATAGCGGCTTATTTTCGAGGCATATTAATTTTTGGGTTTTTTTGCTGATAGAACAAAATCGCCAAAATATATTCCGCCAATTTAAAGGACCACATGCAAGCCAAAGGTATTGATAAAAGTTTTGAATCCACCAAAATATTAACCACCAAAATATTTTGTATACCTTATTCAATAAAAATCCAGAAATTTTATACCCACGAAAAAAAAAAACCTATTCGGTATGATAAATTTCAGAGAAGATCACTCACAACCACCAAATTCACCATCAAGAGTGATTTTCACTTGAAACATCCTAGTGTATATATACTGTCCAATTTCATGTATTATACTATTTAGATAGAATTTACACAGGTCTATTGACTATGCACAAAAAGCAATGGATGATTTAACAATTACCATATGACATGCAGTATCCATTATTATAAGTCGGCTTTAATTTAACTTTTTCATGAGATTTGAATTTTAATACATATTTTATTAGAAAATTGCAATTTTTTCACACTTATATAAAATAAAATGACATTAACCTATCAAATAAACTGATATGAAATGAATAGTTTATATATTTACATGAAGAATAAAATATATGTGCTTTTAATATTTAAAGGTGGTAAGTTTGTTCATTCAAAATAACACATTATCCAATAATGAGATGAGCGTGTGAATATATTGTATTTCAAGCCATTTCAAAGTGCGGCTATTAACAGACAGTGTTTGAATTATTCAAACAGTTGTCTCCCCTGGCCTTTATTTTTCCTTTTCAATTGAAACTTGTCTTAGTCTAAAATTAAACCACCAATGTTTGATTGGTGGTTTAATTTTAGACAAGTTTCAATTTAAAAGGATAAGTATGATGTGATGTCATAGCCTTTTTTTTTAAATTCCACTATGCTCATACAATTGACATATAAACAGTTTTCTCACTCAAAATATAAAACAATGGACGTTAATAACCAACCAACAATCAATCAATTAATCGTAAAATAAACAATATAGAATTGGTAAGCAAGCATTTTAAAGGTTTTTGGAATAGGTTTAAATAAGCACATTCTTGTTCATTCAAACACCATGCAAACTACACAAACATGTACATGTAAATATACACACTTGCTCTAAACAAATCATTCTTATGATTCAAATAAATACAAGTCTACCATAATATCTTACAGCAGTATTATTTTTCCATAGCCTGTATCTTGCATATACATGTATATTCCAAGAACAATTTTATTCTTAACGTGTTTTTTTTACTTTTTTCTTCTTCTTAAGTTAACAAATAACATTCTCATTTTCTTATATTTTCCAATAAAACTTACAAAATAATATCAAAAACATTTTCATTGGTTTTAATTCAAACTACCCGGTAAGAACATTAATTTTTTTGGTGTTCCTAATTCTTAAACATTGTAAATTATAAATCAATACCGTATTGATAATAAAAACAAAACAAAACAAAAAACTCTCACTAATCCTCATCATACATGTACTTGACTTGACATTATAAATGACAACATTCAATCGGCAAGTTCTTAATCTTCCTTTGTCATAGAAACTTACCCGATCATACTGTAATCCTGCTCCATTTTTAGGAGGTCCATGAGGCGGTGAATCTGGTCCTCCATGATGACGAGGTGATCTTTCGGGAGGATGCATTGAATTACCATTCATAGGCATCTGATTGTTTTGTTTATAATCATCATATGGAAACTGTGGACCTCGTCCATCAAAATGAGGTTGATTGTGTTTTGGATGGTGCATGTCTCTATTATCAAATGAACTATTATGACTCCTGTTAAGGTCCTCAGATCTTCGGTCCAATGTCCCATCACGGAAAGGAGGTCCGTCTCTTTGATCGGGAGGATACTCCCTATAATCACGAGGGTCCCTATGGTCTCGATGATCCCTTGGATCTCTGTGAATGTCCCTTGGATCCTGTCTATCACGAGGATCTCTCATTTCCCTTCGAGGGTCATTTGTTGGATAACGGTTATAATCTCTAGGCTCTTGCCGTGGATCTCCCCTAAATCTCTCCTGGTCTCTGTCATATTGAGGGGGACCACCTCTACTTTGATATGACCTATCATGAGGAGATGGCTCATCCTCCTGGAGAGGAGGATATTCTTGAACATAACGTCTTTGTTGTGGAGGACTTGCTCTGCGTAATGAATTTGAACGTGCAACAGTTACGGACCTAACATCAGGATTATATCCATTCATATGTCTTGGTTCACCGATGATTGTCTAAAACAGAAATATATATATATGATTCATAATATCATTAAACCTGGTATTTAATTAAAAAAAAATACTGGAATAACACTTTTTTCATTTAATTGAACAAATCACAACTATTTTATGCATTTCATCTAATATTTCAGTTTTTATAAGAATCCATGTTATTGTGTAGCATTTTTCAATATCAAGATAAGAAATAAGAAAACAAAATCTGGTAAGATCAAATTAAACATGTAATCTTCATGGTTTCAGGCTATGTTGTCACAAGAATTGAAAAATAGACAAGAACTTGTATACATGTATTAAAAATTCTTTTATTTTGAATATTTCCAGTATCACTTATAATGGCATTTTTCAAACAAACAATTCCACATAAACAAAACATTTTTCATTGTCACAGGCTATGACATAAAACTGTAATTACAATTGGTAATATAAATGTAATACATCAATATTGCTTGGTTGCTGGAACTCTGTTCTGATATATATACATGTAGCAACTCCCTCACCCTTTTCACAAACACTCACACATTTCCTTTAATTCCTTTAAATTGCGTTTAAATTACCCTTAATAAAAACAATTGAACAGACAATGGAAATTGTTAGTAAAACTATTCCTACAGTGATATACATGTCTTGCCTAATTTTTGGCATCAAAGATTTATTTAGGGTTAAGTAGAACAATTTCATTCAATAGGGCATCTTTATTAGTATCTCAAAAGATAATATCAATCTTCATCAAATAGTGAGAGATTCTTTAAAGAGTTTAAAAACAATATTGTATCATATATAATATTTCAAACTTCCGACTTATATAATCCGAAAAATGATTCATTAGCCTCAGAATGATTAAAGAATTTTAACGATATGATAATGATGTAATTCTTGTGGTTTGAAGAGGACTTGGTGCATGCTGCCTCATCTTTACTCCAGTTTGACAGACAAATGCAACAGCCGCGCCAGATGTTTTAACCATTATTTCTTCAAGATGTTTTGAATTAACTTTCTCTTATCTCCAAGAGCCATGTTAAAACCTTTAATTCCATTTCATAAACTTATAATACTGATTATACCTATTGATAAAAGTACATTCCAGAATCGTAAAATTTCTCCTGTTGTATTTCTGACATTTAACATATTCTATTCATTGTCAATAGATTAACTGATAAAAGAAAACTTTTGATAATCATGATAATAAGATTTTAATTGCCTCAATTATTTCATGCATTCTATACACTTATTGGAATGAAATAATAAACAATGAAGCAATGATTTTTTCCAATAAAAATTTTCTGCATTGGTATTTTCTCTCTGGAAAAAAATTCTAATTTAAATATTATTTCAAGATCATCATCTTAAAATTAATGTTATTTTTAATGGGATATAATTACTTAATAAAACAATGATCTGTCAAAATGCAATATCTATATCTATCAATAACAACAACAACGAAATCATAATAATTAACTTAATTACATATTATAATTACCTTTAATGGCTGAATTTCAGTATGTGTGATCCTGGAAGCATCAACAATTGGTTTCCTCCGATCGTTCTCCTCTGGAATAATAATCCCTGTCCATTGTGGAGGGAGTCCCACATACTTTCCCTGGTCCCTATCGAATCCAGTATGGACACGATGTTCAAAGTTACTGGGCTTAGATATTTCTGGTCTCCTTTTTCCTTTCTTAAACATAATTTCCTATCTCTGTGCTGCCAAACTAATCATTAGAAGAAGACACCTACAAGTAGAGACAGGAAGTTTTCACTTCAAAATATTTTTATTATCTAATTCATTTTAACATACTCAATTAGGCCAAATGATAGCTGATTTTTGGTTTATCCTTATATCTCTGTGTTGTGTTTGATTTCGTGCTGTTTGGTTCTTTTGTACATGTACATATATACATACCTGTAATAAATGTTATTTTTGCATTTTAACCGACTGGGTTTTTCTTTCTCAAAAGTTAATAAATTAATTCATAACTCTTCCGTTCAATTTTCTGTTGACATATTTTAACCAGAAATTTAAAACTTTATTTATTCATTTAGTAAGTTAATTATTCACTTTTTACAAATATATAATAATGGTTGTTTAGAAAGTGAAGACAAAAGTTATTAAAACTTTTACTGCAAATCCTACCAGACAAACTGTGATACTTGAGAAAGTTTCCGTCAAGACATTTAAATTACCATTATTCTGTTTAATACTAACATCATAATCAATATGACACCATGTATCTGCTGTATTATACTTTTGTGTATAAGGAATAATGCTATTAGATGGAATTTGAATAACTGTCAGAGATTAGAAGTTAAAATTTTCAAGTTACAAATTAATGTGTACATCATTACATATATACATCTACACCTTCAATTTGTAGTGATTAATTAACAACATGCATTATAAACGAAAACAATAGAGTTCTTTATATAATTACCATTAAGGTTAAGAACATTTAATGAGTCCCCATCAACTTCATTTGTATACGCATAGGAAACTAAAAATTATGCACCAGTCCAGAAGTTTAAGTAAATCATCCTAAACATCAAGCATGAAATATTTGTCACTGGACATAAGCAAACAACAATCAATCAATCAATCGTAATTTGTCACTGATTTACGTAATACAAACAGTGATCTCATAACAATATAATTGAGTGGGCAGGACTTCAACAATGCAACTGCACATGTAATTAAGTGCAGAGACACTTTCAGAATGTTATTTCTATACAAGTGCAAGGTCTAAATGCTGCCACATTTTTTTTGTTTTAACTTGGAGCTTATATATATCATGTATATTAACCAGTATGGTCTCACTCATGAAACTAATTTTGTATTCGATTAAGACCATAAAAATATTATCATATTGCTTAGCCTGAATATTGCACCAGATGTTATCATACAATTTAAAGACCACATAACAATATTATCATTTAGCTTGGCCTAAATGCTGCACCTGAGTTATCACAGAGCCTGGAATATTATACATGAGGTCGTGACCATACATTGTTATATCTGATAGGACACAATAACATGTTGGCTAAAAAATACAATGCATAGGAAATAGAATATTATAAGTCAAAACATCCGTTATATTGATGAACATATTTTCATCTTATAAATGATCTTAAATCATATGATGGAATGTTAATGATGTTACCAATTGTTAAATAAATTATTCTGTTATTTCAGTATAAATATACTTTGAGCGTTCTTTTTAGAGGAGCTTTTGAAACTAGGAAAATATATATATATATGTTCTTGGTATTAAATTTACTGGCAAAATTAACTTTTTACAAAAAGTGCTAAAAAAGCACTTTAATATTCTTGCAATACATTTGTCTCACAAATTTTATCAACACCTTATGAGCATTCCTGTTTTAAAATTAGTTATAAAAAGTATTGTCTTATTACATACATGTATTTACTAAAGAGATAAGGTCTAAAATTTCTTGTGTTTGTTCAGATATGTATAACTTTACAGAACTTTCTCTAAGATCAAGCAGTCTTAAGTTACAAATCAGAAAATAAAGGTCCACTCTATTGATTATTTTTTTCTTAGTTTGAACTGACGTTTCAATTCCCTATACATATAAAACGTGTATAAAACTTCCGATAATCTGAAGCATTCATGGGTAAATATTTGTTCTTCACCCTGCACATTCTTTAACCGCTATGGGTGGTTAGCAGAGGTATTTTTTTCATATCACTCAGTTGACATTGAAAATCAAAAATATTGTTGTACATCGTAACATGTACCAGTAACTTACTGCTGATAAAGATAATCTTTGCAATTGAAAATACTTCAGTCTAAGATGGGGGGGATTTCTGAGATAGACAAAATCATATGAAAGAAGAGTTTGAATTTTGATGATAAGATTAAAGATATCAAAATTGTTGTACAAGAAAAAATTATTTGAATAAGGTGTAAGTTTGGATTATATTTAAGGGGGCTCGCGGGTCTTAATCAATTTTTTTATTTGACATAAGATTTTGCTATATTTTTCTATAAATGAAATTTATCTTATACTTAATAGAAAAATGAAATAAAAAAATGGGGTCACCAATCATTTACGCTCACAATCTGCATACATTTTTGTTAATGTCCGTTTTTTCTGTTGAACTTATGGAAAAAAAGCAGTAATATGAAAATAAAAAAAGAACTAAATTACAGAAATCACTTAAATTTTACAATTATTTAGTTTATGTACAGCTTATTCGAAAACAATAATAAAAAATATAGGTCCCTGATGAGTAAAAACAGATATTTCAATTTTAATGCCAAAAAATGGCATTTTTGCACCAAAGGGAGATAATTTGGAGCTTTTTCAATGATATCTACATTTCAAAAGTCACCTGAGGCAAACACGAATTGATTTGTTGGAATGATTTTTGTACCATATGATAAAGTAACAACTATTTAAGGTAATAAAAAAAATTTGTAATGAAAAATAAATGTTTAATTTTTTTCTGAAAATCTTATACCCGCGAGCCTCCTTAAGTACATAAAGTACTTGATCAATCATCTGCAGTGGATTCTAATGGATTTGCCACAGTATATATACATGTACATGTACATTGTATGGTGGCAGCAGCAAAAAAATTTACACATTTTCATGATGAGACTGTGACTTGTTATAAGTGAGTCTAGTAACATACATGTCACCACCATTTGCATCTGGTGACTAACTGCAGTGCATGTACAACGTGTATATATACTGGTTATGTACAATGATAATGATAATCCTACCTGTAGCCAGGGGGGTTCTGAAAACAAATAAGCTCTGTTAAAGTCAACGTTCTGTTCGAGTTGTGACTGTTTAAGTTTGTGAGTCCTAATAACCCCCCTTGAAAATTCTTGGATACGAGTCTGATAGTCATGATATTATGTACAATACCATTGTTTTCTTGCATAGCTGATATATGAACTAGCCAAATTGGTTTTAGCACTTTGAATGAAATATGGTGTCTGATCTACATTACATTACATTACATTGAACATGCAGATGTACAAAAATGTATAAGCAGATAGAAATTGAAAAGTGTTATATCAGTCAATAGAAAGCTTTATTATCTGGTTTATTGCAATACATGTATCTACATGTAATTAAACAATTAACTCTGTTTCTTTGATTAAATACATAGGTATCAAAATCGCAATCAACAGCATTTTAAATCATCTCTGCTCATTTCAGTCAACACAAACATTAATTTATCATCACTCTCATAGGGATCCTGTCACCATGACATATTTAAGTGTGGCTGTAAGTGGCTGTAAAAGATGCTTAAATTTCTTGTGCCACACTCATTTTGTACTCCCCAAAACACTTGCAAATTCAATTTATATCCCTAATCCAATTATCTTGTCAGGGACAATTAGAGTCTGGAGTTTAATAAATAATAGTTTGGATACAAGTACACTCTTGCAATTAAGTTTTTATACAAGAAAGTAAAACAAGGTTTTAGTTCCTGTAGTGTAAATTCTTAACAGCAAAACCAACAATAACCAGAGAATTGATAATTACTTGCATGGGTTTCTGAAACAGTCATGACAGTGGGACTGCGAAACTGTAAAGTGACTAATCTTATTTTTAAAACAAACAGAGAAAAGAAATTGCTTCCTTCAAGGTAATTAGAAGTGAAAAGATAACAAATTCATGTCAAATGTTTCAACACTCCAAATATTGCTTCCTTTAATGAGCCTAATCAGGACAAATTGAAAAAAAAAAATTGTGAGGTTTTTATTGTTGCTAAAATTGCACTGGGTATATATACTAGAAACACATGTAAAAACTCATATTTTCAATTTTGATCACCTTTTTTCTTTGCAACATTTCCTGAACATGCTGAAATCTTGATAATAATTTACGGCTACAGTTTTATGCCTAGTGTTCAACAGCACAATTTAATAAATGCTCAATTTTGAAAAATGTTTCTTAAACAGTATGTTGTTTGGAGAAGTCATACATGTACATGTACTAGCCAGACTTATAAATGTATGTATAACCATACTGTAAGGACATAAAAAAAAACCAGAATTATGTACAAAAAAAATGTACCAGACAAAAATTACAACAACTGGTTTTTAAAACAAGACAAATAAAGATTCACACCTGCGATGCTTTTAGCTTTAATTACACATTATTTCTTCAGTTTATACAACCAATCCTATCATGATAAAAAATACTCTGTACTGTAAATACTAATGGCATTTTATCAAAACAGAGGAATGCATGTTGTAATAATTATAGAAAGTGTTAGTAAATGCAAGAACATTGGAACTGAAACAATTATTCATTATATATAGATGCATTGTCTTTGGATGTCTATGAATACTTTTTTGATTGGCATGTTCAAACTGAGAAGAACAGATCAACAAAAGAGCTGATTTTTTCACAGTGTCCTAGGTAGACCTAAATTAGAGGTACTCAGTTCCCCTCTGCCAAAAAAGTCATATTATCAATTTATGTGTGATGGGATTGCTTCCTTTCTGAAATTACTTTGGCAGATGTAAGTGTAAGCCAAAAAAGTGTCCCATGAAATTGTGTCCTCTAGAACATTATTTCACAGTTCAGCTGTGAAATTTTGTTCATGGGACAAAATATCACATTTGTAAACCATAAAATAGTGTCTCCCCTAGTGAAAAATTGTCCCTAGTACTTGCACATAATTTCATGGATGATTTATAAAATTATGTCCCAAAGGACAATATTTCATAGTGTAGCTATTTTTTTCTGTCCCTATACAAGGGAAATAATTTAGAAATCATTTAAATGTTTTAATCAATTAGTTAAATCATAATTGAAAATTAAATAAAGACTACACAGATGTGAACAAAAATGGAAAGTGAGGAATATAAACAGCTGTATAATTATGTGTCTGATGGTCAATACCCTCCAGAATTTGACAATAATGATAGGAGATCATTTAGAAGGAAGGCAAAGCTCTTTCAAATTAAATATTATATACATGTTGACATAAAACACAAACTAGAGGCTCTAAAGAGCCTGTGTCGCTCACCTTGGTCTATGTGCATATTAAACAAAGGACACAGATGGATTCATGACAAAATTGTGTTTTGCTGATAGTGATGTGTTTGTAGATCTTACTTTACTGAACATTCTTGGTACTTAGAATTTTCTCTATCTATAATAAACTTGGACCTTTAGATACAGTGAAAAATATTTTGTAAAAATTTACAAAAATTTACCAAATTAGTGAAAATTGTTAAAAATTGAATAAAATGGGCAACAACTCCTTAAGGGGTCAACTGACGATTTTGGTCATGTTGACTTATTTCTAGATCTTATTTAGCTGAACATTATTGCTGTTTACAAGTTATCTCTATCTATAACAATATTCAAGATAATAACCAAAAACAGCAAAATTTCCTTAAAATTACTAATTCAGGGGCAGCAACCCAACAACAGGTTATCCGATTTATCTGAAAATTTCAAGGCAGATAGATCTTGACCTGTTACACAATTTTACCCCTTGTCAGATTTGCTCTAAATGCTTTGGTTTTTGAGTTATAAGCCAAAAACTGCATTTTACCCCTATGTTCTATTTTTAGCCATGGCGGCCATCTTGGATGGTTGGCCGGGTCACCGGACATATTTATTAAACAAGATACCCCAATGATGATTTTGGCCAAGTTTGGTGTAATTTGGCCAAGTAGTTTCAGAGGAGAAGATGTAAAAGATTACTTAGATTTACGAAAAATGGTTAAAAATTGACTATTAAGGGCAATAACTCCTAAAGGGGTCAACTGACCATTTCGGTCATGTTGACTTATTTGTAAATCTTTTTTTACTGAACATTATTGCTGTTTACAGTTTGTCTCTATCTATAATAATATTCAAGATAATAACCAAAAACAGCAAAATTTCATTAAAATTACTTATTCTGGGGCAGCAACCCAAAACCGGGTTGTCCAATTCATCTGAAAATTTCAGGGCAGGTAGATCTTGACCTGATAAACAAATTTACCTCATGTCAGATTTACTCTAAATGCTTTGGTTTTTGAGTTATAAGCCAAAAACTGCATTTTACCCAAGGCTCTATTTTTAGCCATGGCGGCCATCTTGATTGGATGGCTGGGTCACTGGACACATTTTTCAAACTACATACCCCAAAGATGGTTGTGGCCAAGTTTGGATTGATTTGGCCAAGTAGTTTCAGAGGAGAAGATTTTTGTAAAAGATTACTAAGATTTACGAAAAATGGTTAAAAATTGACTATAAAGGGCAATAACTCCTAAAGGGGTCAACTGACCATTTCGGTCATGTTGACTTATTTGTAAATATTACTTTGCTGAACATTATTGCTGTTTACAGTTTATCTCTATCTATAATAATATTCAAGATAATAACCAAACACAGCAAAATTTCCTTAAAATTACTAATTCAGGGGCAGCAACCCAACAACAGGTTATCAGATTTATCTGAAAATTTCAGGGCAGATAGATCTTGACCTGTTACACAAGTTTAACCCTTGTCAGATTTGCTCTAAATGCTTTGGTTTTTGAGTTATAAGCCAAAAACTGCATTTTACCCCTATGTTCTATTTTTAGCCATGGCGGCCATCTTGGATGGTTGGCCGGGTCACCGGACACATTTTTTAAACTAGATACCCCAATGATGATTTTGGTCAAGTTTGGTGTAATTTGGCCCAGTAGTTTCAGAGAAGAAGATTTTTGTAAAAGTTAACGACGCCGGACGACGACGGACGACAGACGACGGACGACAGACGACGGACGACAGACGACGGACGACGGACGCCAAGTGATGGGAAAAGCTCACTTGGCCCTTTGGGCCAGGTGAGCTAAAAAAGGATAATTCAAAGATGTTAAAAATAATTCATAGATTCCTATTGCTTATTTAAATACAAATGTCAATTAAGTCTTATTATTTTTTGTTAAATACATTTTTTGGTATTAGACAAGACTTTTATGCAATATGGACATGATTTCACTATGAAAAAATGTCCAACGAAGGTCACAATAGTATTTATTGTCAAGGGACACTTTTACATAGAGGTGGACAATATTTTATAATAAAATTATGTCCTGGACCAAATTTCATAGATCATATCCATGAAATTTGGTCCATGGGACATAATTTCATGGGGGACACTATTTAATCCTACATAAGCTGTTGAGCTTTAGGGAAATACATCTTTAGTTCAGTCGGTAACACACAGTCTTGTAAAACAGAGGTCCTGGGTTTGAGTCCTACAGGCAACAAGCCATTTTGTAATGAAAATCATGCTTTCCATTTAAAATACACATGCCTAACAAATTTGTAGTTTTCTGACGAACACTATACTTTTAAATTAAAAAAGTTAAGTTGGAAAATGCTTTTATAATACCATGACAACCTAAATCCAGTAAAAATATGCGATCTTATTCCACTTAAACAACAATTAAGCTTCTAGTTACTTTTAATTATTATTTTTGAAGCATCTCTAAAAATCTGAAAGACACTGTTTGGTCTACAGCAGACATCAACCTACATTGTACAGGCCTACAATTATATTCATATTTCTTTTAATGAAATTCTCATTACAGTGGTGACTGTCAAATGTGAAGTTTTCTGTCAATCAAATACAAATCAATCTTGACCATGAATACTTTATGTACATAAGTTGTATACAAGTGTACGTACTTCACCTTGTTCACAGTACAATACAATTTGTCTTCCGAGGATAGCATACCTCTATAAAATATGGTGCATACCCACTATATAACTTGTGTAGCAATAAAACTCTTCAACAAACATTCAAACTGAACTTTTACTTCCCAGATATAAAATTGCCTGCATGTGTAATATGATGTAAAATAAGGGGGAACTTTGGGATTATATGTGTTCATATGTAATATTGAAAACTAAGTTTTGATAATAAAGATAGTTTATTTAACTTTGCTGTTTATCTAAACAATAAATGTTAATTTGTAAATGTATATTTGTATCATAATAAATCAGAAACAATATAAAGAAGTAGGTCACCTTTCAAATAACTATGCTAAGACTTCCGGTATTACATTTTTCATCAGATTACCTGTATTTTTTAGCACGTTTCCAACTGTATTCCCAACGATATATGAAAGTCCAGTGCAAGAATTTATGAGGAATTGTAAGTGACTAACAATTTGACAATATTCTATGAATACAGAGGAACTATGTGGGCAGGATTGTCAACTGTCACCGATTTACACACCCTGATTATTAAATATTGTTTACCTGTAAAATCCACAGGTATGAACTTATTTCCAAGTGTTTTGCACCGTTAAAACATTTTCATAACAAATTAAAGTTGATTTTTATAGCTTTAAAAGTCCACTAGTTCTCTCTAAATTGTTTCCAGTCTTGGTTAAAGGTAAAAGTTTGGACAAAAATAATACGCTTCCCTTGACGCCATTATTGTCAACCTGAACATCCGGGATATTGAATCGCAATAAATGTCCAACAGATGGCGTACTGTACACCAAAATAAGCAAAGCACATGTATAAATGTAAGATATGTGTAACGAAGTAAACAGTCATAATTAGTAATTATTTATAGTTATTCATAGCCACAAAGGTTGTTAATGATCAGAAACAGGTTTAATGTCAGTAATTAGAATCAAAAGTGTAAAAGACAAATTTTTATTTATACTATCTTAAAGTTTGACAAAAAAAGGGGGAAGTTACAGTCATGTAATAATACATGCTTAAAGCATGATCCTAATATTACCGGTTATAATGGACCCAAGGTTACAATGAAATTATCTCAAATTAACAAAAAATTATAAAAATCATCTAGCAATGCCCTACCCTTGTTCATTGGGGTCCCATTGGGTGGTTCTGATCCCGGATCCCGCTTAGGCGCTAACTGTTTTGTCAAATTCCTGTAACCGGCTTACATTATGTACATAAGCAATTCTCATTTTTTTTTCTGAAATCCTGTGCCTCGCTTGACTTCATCTCCTGTTTTCATGGCACAATAATTTGACTTTCACCTGTCACGCTTACAAACAATCGGAAATCCTGCGTCACGCTTAGACCCAAATGAGACTCACTTCATTGACATAGTTGTTGAATATAAAACACATTTTAGTTTACAAATCGAAGGAAATTTATCAGTGATATAGAGATTGTCCAACAACGAGCTGCTCGGTATGTCTGCAATAAATACCATAATACAAGTAGTGTTACAAACATGCTTACTACATTATATTTTCCATTACTAACAGAATGTAGGCTACACACAAGTTAAGTAATGATGTACAAATTATCATACCATCTTGTTGCTATTCCATCAGTCATACTTATAAAAGCAGACTCAAGAACAAGAAAAAAACATCCATACATATGGGCATATTCATACATCAAAAGATTACTACAGACATTCATACTTTCCATACACAATACCACAGTGGAACCAGCTCCCTGTGGTACTAGTTCAGGCACCATCCATTGATAGCTTCAAGGAACAGCTCACTTCAGCTGTTCTCTGTTCTATTAATTAAAAGCATTAATTTAAATTGTACATAGTTTTAATCGCAAATTTGATATTTTCATTGCACTTTAATTACATTTTGTTTAAGTTGGGGTAAACACTTTGTAAATAGTCCAAGTATGTGAACAGTATGTAATCGTCGGATGTCGAAAATATGAAGAATAAATATGGTCTCTTCTTCTTCCTAGTATGGGAAAGACCCTGTTGTTGAAATCATATGTTTACCTCCGTCATATGCATGCTATTCAATGGAAATTATGATGTTACCATGCATTCCTAATTACACGAAAACCCATGAGAAGAGGATATGTTTATTGGCAGTCTCCAATTTTCTAGTGATCCTCCATTTTGTAACTGCCTATAATTAGATCATGAATAGGACTTGATACTCTTAAATGTTAGGCAATGATGTCACATACATGTATCAGTGCACAGTGAAAAAGAAGAAAATTCAGAAATTTGCACTTACATCTGACGTGAACACCGCTTTAATATTCAAAAAAGTTGTTTTAAAAATATGGAAATTCTGCTAGATTCAACCTTTAGTATGACAGATTTATTCTTTGAAACAAATATCTTTTTTAAGAATGCATTCATTTTTAAAACTAACCACTCTTTCTAAAATTATTTTTTGTATATGGATATTAAATCTACCCAGCATCAAGATGCATTTTCTCCCTTTGATGATAATACATTTTGTAGTTGGAATCTTGATCTAAGCTAATTTGTGCAATATTTGTTTACACATTTTATATCAATAATATATCAAACTTGTGTTTTAATCATCATGATCATTCCTGTATAATCCAAATATGTGTCCGTGGAATTGAGTGACCATTTGCTGGATTGCCTTTTTATGCCCCGTTTATTATTCCCCATTTATGGGCATTATGTTTTCTTGTCAGTGCGTTCGTCTGTTTGTCTGACCCGCTTCATGTTAATGTTTGTCGAGGTAGTTGAAGTCCAATCAACTTGATACTTAGTACACATGCTTCCTATGATATGATCTTTCTAATATTAATGACATTGAAAATTATACTGGGTTGGATCATTTGTGTACTATGGACACATTCTTGTTTTATTTATATTTTTATGCCCCACCTACGATAGTAGAGGGGCATTATGTTTTCTGGTCTGTGCGTCCGTTCGTCCGTCCGTCCGTTCGTTCGTCCGTCCGTCTGTCCCGCTTCAGGTTAAAGTTTTTGGTCAAGGTAGTTTTTGATGAAGTTGAAGTCCAATCGACTTCAAACTTGGTACACATGTTCCCTATGATATGATCTTTCTAATTTTAATGCCAAATTAGAGATTTTACCCTAATTTCACGGTCCACTGAACATAGAAAATGATGTGCGAGTGGGGCATTCGTGTACTGAGGACACATTCTTGTTATTGAACTATTCTTTTGTATTTATTGTTTTTTTAAATTCATTTGCAATTTTTTTCAGTAAAGTAAAATGTCAGAAGAATATAAAGTAGGGAGCTTGTCTGATGTCATCAAGAAATCATCAAAAGCAAAGAAGAGGAAATCATCAGAAGGAGAAATAGCCAAGCTAGCTTCATTGTTTGCTGCACCAGCTAAAAGATTTGAACCCGAGGCAAGGATTTATAATCCACACTCATTGTACACAGTACATTTAATTTCAAATCTGAAAATTTGTAAATCAACAAAACACAAATACACAATTTATTGAGAACAATTAAGTGGACTACAACAAAATTATGTCTTCCCTTTAGATATATATCTTTCGACATCTCGCTGGAAATGTAACACCTTGAAACACCATTAAAATTTCCATTTTGTGCATATACCGGTACATGTGCACACAGTTTAGGATTACTGTACTATGCATTTTTTACACCTGTATGTTTGGGCAATTCTACTAAAATTTTACATGACATGCACTAGTAATACATATGGTAAAGTGAGTAACTAAATTCATGTAATATGTATGAAAAGAAGTTGTGGTATGATTGTCAATGTGAAAACTCTCCACAATAGACCATATGGCTCAGAATTTAAAAGCTATAGGTTACAGTAAGACCTGCAACAATGAATAAAGCCTCTACCACATAGTCAGCTATAATTGAAATGACCAATGTAGCTGTCTAATTTATGTATATGTACAAAATAATGAACCAATGAAAATATAAAACACAGAAACAAATAGCCATTACTGATGTGCATACATGTACACATTAAATATCATGTTTAATTCAAAATCAAGTCCGAGCATGCTCTCTGATTATTCTGATTGATCGATTATAACTTTCCTATTATAATTGCAATACTGTTTATCATTGATATTTATTCTTACTTTGTTTTATTTAAATTACAGCCAATTTCATATGTCAGTATAAAGATCAAAACACCAGGGACTGCCACTGTCACTAAAAACAAAGAGAAGAAAAGTCATAAAAAAAGAAAGACAGGATTGGACATAAGTGTACCTACACAGAATAAAGAAGGGTTTGACCCACCACCAGGGATAGTTCATGAATCATTGCTGCAGAACACTTCAGATAGGTATTCTACTTGAAAACTGTTGTAGTATATTTTCAAGATGTAATCATATTTGCATACTGAAAATTAACACATTAACTAAAATTGCAAAATTAGACATCATGTATTAAAATGTTTTACAGTGTGCAAACACATATCAATACAACAAATACATAACAAAGGGAAAGTGCAGAAGTTCAGCAAAATGTTTGCACCAGGATTATCACCCTTTCTAAAATTGTACACACAGTTGAGATTATCTCCCCTCTAAAATTGTTCACAGATGATACTATCTCCCGTCTTGAATTTTACACACAGCTGAGATTATCTTCCCTCTAAAATTGTACACGATTATCTGCCCTCTAAAATTGTACACATTTCTCTAAAATTGTACACAGTTGAGATTATCTCCCCTCTAAAATTGTAGACACATTTGAGATTATCTCCCCTCTAAAATTGTAGACACAATTGAGATTATCTCCCCTCTAAAATTGTAGACACAGTTGAGATTATCTCCCCTCTAAAATTGTACACAGTTGATATTATCTCCCCTCTAAAATTGTACTCATATTTGAAATTATCTCCCCTCTCCTCTTAATATACTCTATGGAAGAAGACTTACACTCGTGACTGTCTTAATTTGATTTATGGAAGAAGACTGACTTTTATCTTTACTCTTTTTTTTTACAGCCAATTGCATTGAGTGTGTAGGCAAAGGTAAAATCTGATTAACTTGCTTGCTAGCTGAACTGTGAAGTCATTATAAGGTATGGTATACTAACCAACTTCAGAAGTAGCCTAGTCCTACAGACTGATCGATTGGTTTTCTGTTGGACTTGTCTACTCTTAAAGGAGGGTAGTTTACCTAACCTAATAATGACTTCACGATTCAACTAGCAAGCAAGCTAACCAAAGATGCAATTGGTTGTAAGAAAATAGAATCAACTGTCATAAATTGTTGTGTCTAAAAATGACTTGACACCAACATATTTAAGCAAGACAACAACCTATGTGTACTGTTATTATAAACCTCCCCAAATTGTATACTCTAGGGCTTATCCATTTAAATAAATGTGGTAGAATAGTACGGGAAATTTTGTTTTTACATGGATAATAGGTAAAATTGGGTAAAATATGTCAAAGAGATAACAACCCGATCAAAGAGTGAAATTAGCCAAAAGTAACATGTTTATCTTTTGCCACAAAAATTCATGATATCAAATAAAATTAATAGATTAGCTTACAAGTTCTTTATTTGAAAAGGTCATTTACTGTTTATAACAATGACATCTATTTGATGAATGCAAAATAATTCAAAGATAGTAGGTTAATTGTGGTGGGGGTTCATTCCTTCTCCCCTCAATTTTAATGGAATAGCCCTCAATATATCCAACACAAGGAAAGAAAAATATCAAAATAATCAAGAGGTACAAATTCAAATTCAAATTCAAATATATTTTATTGCTAATCAAAGCGCCCACAAGGAGCAGAACAATCAACATTAATTACATACAAATGATTACAAGTGATTCAATATGATTAAGACACAATGTACATACATGTTCAGAAAACAATTGTGCTATTATGATGAATAGAAGAAATTTCAAATTACAAATGATTTAATTGTTTTGTAGGACTGGTGAAGGCCAGAGTGAAGGAACAAATTTGGTAGGGAGAAAACCTCGACATAAAAAGAGAGACAAAACAAAAGATGCTAGAACTGTATTTGTTGGTAATCTCCCATTATCATTTGATAAAAAGGTATATAGAATATTTCCTTTTATTATAACCTATATTTATTTCTGTTGCCTTTCAGGGAATGGTTGAAAAATTTGCTTTTCAGTAATAATCGCCTAAGGAGGGAAACACCCACTATCTTTAGAAAAAAATTACCTGAATGAAAACATAAAACAATCCTAAACCAACAGAAACAAATGTTTGGTGTTTTTGGTCTTACTAGAATAGCCCTTAATTTTTATGGTTCTGCAACGAAGTTGTTGGTGACATATAGTTTTAACCTTGTCCGAAATTCCGTCTTTCCGTCATTCAGTCATTCCACAACAAACCATTATACAGAGTTTTTTTCTAAACGCCTTCAGATATTGGGCTGATTTTCGGAATGTGAGTTAACCATGATGAGTTACAGATCAAGTTAAAGTTTCGTTCTGCTCCCCTAGTTTTTGCTGAAATTACAGGCTTTGGACTTTGAGAAATTGTTGAAATTTACAGTTATACAGACTTTTTATTTAAACGCTTTCAGATATTGGGCTGATTTTTCTATGTGAGTTAACCATGATGAGTTACAGATCAAGTGTAAGTTTCGTTCAGCTACACAAATTTTTGATGAAATTAAGGGCTTTGAACTTTGAGAAATTGTTGAAAATCACAGTTATACAGACTTTTTTCTAAACGCCTTCAGATATCGGGCTGATTTTTGGTATGTAAGTTAACCATGATGAGTTATAGGTCAAGCTTAAGTTTCGCTCCGCTTATTTTCGCTGGAGAATACCATCATGTTTGTGTTCACATGTGTTTATATTGAAATTGCATATTTTTTCAACTTTTTGGGACGGGGCCATTCGTGTTGCTTTGACACATCTAGTTTTTTTCAAGTTTTCAAGTTTTCATCATTAATGTGGTTTATTTAAAGATTGGCTTATTGTGTAATTACCCTTTATTGATATTTATATGTTAACTCTTAAATGTGTTTCTGATTTTATGATGACCTTTTTGAAATATTCCTTTGACCGGTAATTATATTTATATTTTCAGCAACTGATAAAGATTTTCAGATCCTGTGGTAAAATAGAAAGTGTCAGATTCCGGTGTCCAGTAAGTGTCTGTCTAATTTTACCTAGTGGTTTGATTGTTTATAGTTAGAATAAAAAAGCATGCAAACCAAGAGTTTAAATGCCTTGCTTGCAAACTTTGTTAAGTTGTTTGCTCAGACATTGTAATTAAGATTGACACCTAAATTCAATGAGTAGGTGGAGTATAACAGTCTGTTTACTATACACAAAGTTTTGATTGGTCAATGAATATCAAAATTATTTCCAATATAATATCCATTGTCCAATCAACTCTTTTTTATATAGTAAGCAAAACTTACTCTGTCTCTCCATTGAATTTAGGTTTCAATCTTAAATACAATGCTTGAGCAAACAACCAAACAAAGTTTGCAAACAAGGCATTTAAGGTGGTACCTAACACTACAGGGAGATAACTCTATAAAATCAGATAATTGTTTTAATTACGTTGTGTTGTTAAGGGAATATTAAGCTTCTAAATGATCAAAATTAGTGTTTCTCAAACTGCTATATAACCAGTGTATTTTTTCTGCTGAATTGGTTGGTTCAAATTTTTTGAAATTTTTATATTTTTGTCAAAGGGTCAAAGTAAATACTTTGTCAAAATTTTATGGAAATTAAACGAGTAAAATTAATTTTAGTGAAGGTGTTGGGTACCACCTTAAACACTTTATTTTGAATGCTTTATTATTTTAACTGTAAATACTATGCTCAGTTGACATATTTATTTTAGTGTGAGCTCTGATAATAAGCTTATTTATTTGAGTTAGAACAAAGAATTAAAATAATTATTCATGAATTACATGTACTTATTTTCTGTGGTAAGTATGGAAAAAGCAAATCAAATAGTTCTTCAGCAATCCTTTTTTTACCCACTTTATAATACTGTGGATAAAAGTTGGTACTAATTTGGGGGGTATTGATAAAAAAATGTGTCCTCAGTAAAAATTTTTAATTCTTGATGTACCCAAGAAATCAACAAAAATTGTTATAAATGAATAAAAATGAAACGACAGGACAATAGTTTTTATTCGAAATGACAATTCAAAAACAGCAGTGAAGTCAATTTCATGGTCGAGCTCATAATTATTCGAAATGACAATTCAAAAACAGCAGTGAAGTCAATTTCCTGGTCAAGCTTATAATAAGTTCAAGATTCAAGATTTTATTGTAAAGCAACGCTCAGACACATAAATGTGTAACATGAGGTACATATATACAATGGTAAACATGATTTATAATACAAAGGTAACATTAAAAAAAAAATAAATAAAAAACAATATTAAAGTTCAATTCTTCTTGAATAATTGATAGGTCTTTCCTTCCATTTTCTTTTAATTATACTGTCATAAATAAATATATCATATATATATTGATTGATAAATTTATTGATTAGTTGGTTGGTTGGTTGGTTTATTAGTTAAACACTTGATATAGGGTCTCTTGAAACAAGCGAAAAAAAAGAGACCTTGGATTCCGTATTAAACACATGAAACGGAAACATGTATTGAATGATTGATTGATTGATTGATTGATTGATTGATTGATTGGTTGGTTGGTTGGTTGGTTGGTTGGTTAAACACGTTGGTTAAACATGCTGGTTAAACACGTTGGTTAAACATGCTGGTTAAACACGTTGGTTGGTTAAACACGTTTTATAGGCTCAATTAAAACAAGCGAACAAAAAACACCTTGGATCCCTTATGAAACACATTAAACGGAAACATTGATTGATTGATTGATTGATTAATTGATTGAATGATTGATTGATTGGTTGGTTGGTTGGTTGGTTGGTTGGTTGGTTGGGATCCAAACACACATAAAACTGTTTAAATAGTGCCAAAACCACATAATGTGATGACCTTGACCTTTGACCTTGTGACTTTTGTCAAGGTCATTGCTCCACAAGGTCATTGCAAAAGACCCTATGGGTCAAGGACCTTTTGTTTAAGAGTTTTGCCTAAAAATGGCTTTTTAAAAACCATTAGTGGGAGTTATGTCCCTTACATGATGGTAAAATCAATATAGTCATAATGTAAAAAAGTTGCGTCTTGAAGTACTCATCATTTTTCACTGCTTAAATTTTCTGTATCTATAACCGTTCAATAGTTATAGGGAAATGAAAAACTTTTGAAAATCTAAAATATGACCTTGACCTTTGACCTTGACCTATATTTTCAAGTTTTGGACCAATGAACTCAAATCTGATCACCCGCAGTCTTTACGACTTACGGTTCATGAGATTTATATGCATATCGAAAATTTAAATATTCAAGGGGAAATAACTCCTATAATAGGTCACTGGATCGCTTCGGTTCAAATTATTTGAAGCTGTAACTTTTGGCAAGGAACATTTTAAAAAAAACCATTTGCCGCTAAGTCTTATAGTTTATGAGGAGTAGCGATAACAGTGTTTTTTGTAATTGGGGAGATAACTCCTATAAATTAAACAGTAAACGTTGGTTATTCTAATACAAGATAGATATTATACCCCTGATACATGATACCAAAGATCATTTGGATAGGTTGCGTACTTTTCTTGATTTTTGACTTTGAAAACGGACGAGGAAAAAGAATAATAATAATTAAAAACCAATTGTTCAGAGAACAATTGAAGGTCTTTCCATCAAAACAATGTATTTTGAAATGAAAAGTTGTGAAACTAAGTTTAAAATGTCATTTCAATCGTCAAATGATAGCTCCTAGTAAGCTGATTCCAAAAATATATTGTTTCCATACATTTTTTTTAAATAAGGGAGATAATTTGTTACTTCCGGTTTGAAAAATGTTACTTCCGATTATATTTGAATATTTACTTTGACACTTCCGATTATATTTGAATATTTACTTGACACTGAATCCAAAAATATCTGGTTCTATATACTCAGTGTTCCAGCTAGGCCGTTTTCAGAGGGCGCGGCGCCCGCCCTTTTCCGAGTGGCGCCCTGTGCCCTTTTTACCGTTTCCAGGGCGCCCTGCCTTTTTTGAAGATCGATTGCATATTAATTTGCGTATTGATATGATACGCTAATTACTAAATTTTACCTGGGGAAAAGATTATGACTTTGTTTACCACCCCAAGCTAATCAATGGTTACAACTGGTGTCATAATCTGTTGTTATAGGTAATCCGTTTATCGGATGGGTCATTAATGATCATCAACATTAATTCGTTCAAATAGAATCGGTCAGTCGGCAATTATCTTTGAAGAAATGTGCATACAACAACTTGGGCACAATTTGCGATGTTTACCGTAGTTTCATGGAAGAAACGTAATGACAGAAAGTTGGAAAACCATTATAAACTCGTTGAACATGTTGAAGACATTGTTTTATTTGTTTTCTGTAAAATAAACAGAAAATTCAGACGTATTTGTCATTGACTGCCTTCATTTTTGATACGAAAATAACAAAATCGGCGGCCATATTGTGATCATATTTACATCATATTTACGTACTGTTTATAATCCTCCAAAGAAGGAGCACACCCAAATAAAGAAAGATAACTCAATCTGATTTTTTTCCTAGCATTGAGTAACCCATTTACATATTCTAAAATGTGTCTCCATACTTCTTGCTTAAGAATATATATGTTTAGGTATTTATTTTGAGTTATGGGAAAAGTTAAAGAGGGTCTTAGTAGCAGTGTTGGTAGGGTGCCTTGGTCATCTTTTTCTGTATTCTTTATTTTTGATACTATTTTTCACTGTTGCTTTATATCCTAAAATTGTGAATTTACTGAGCACAGCTGTTTTGTGCTGTATTGCCATCAAGCACAGCAGGGGTAGAAAGGTGAAACTGGTAAAATGTGGTAGACCATAGAAACAGTATGAAACAGATCTCCTTTCAAAACATACTGCATATAAAGTTCAACTGTGCCAAGCAATGATAAAAAAACTTGTGTGACAAGCTGCTTGACAAGTTTTTCAGCCTTAAAAGTAGAAAGATAGAGTTCTATATGGGCTAAAGATGTTGTTCTTGTATAACCTGTGATTCAACGAATAAACACAAATGTTTGATTAACATCTTTTATTAAAATATGCCCTTTTCATATTATCATATCGCGCGTTAAATGCCCTTTTTCAGGATTGGCACCCTGCCCTTTTGAAAACCTAGCTGGAACACTGATACTTTTATATTAATAAAGTACAAAAAAATAGCTATTTCCGGTTTACAAAAGGTGACTTCCGGTTGTTTTTTACAAGGTTAAATGGTTTGATACCTTTTTCTAAAAGTTGTATATCTTTATCATGTATACATATAGAATAAAAGCAAAGGTCAAAATCTAGAACGTCAAATTAAGCTATGACCTTGAGATCAATTTCAAGGTCATAAACCAAGGACCTCAAATCAAAAGACCATAGGTCTTTATTATATTTAGTTAATGAGTTATATCACCAAACGCGTATTTTTAAATACAAGAGGGGAGAAAACTCCCTTTTACATTCAACGTACGCTTGCAATCAAAATTTACATCTTACGACATGTCGCAACTAACAATTTAGTAAAAATAATTTGTTGATATCTTATACAGTCTTTGGATATAAGTGAAAATAAGCCAAATTCAAATATTAGAATATGACCTTGACCTTTGACCTTGACCTTTGACCTTGACCTAATTTTCATTTTTTGGGACCAAGGACCTCAAATCAAAAGATCCTAGGTCTCTATCACTTATGATTTATAAGATAGAAATTCATATCACTTATATCAGATGCATAAGGGGAAATAACTCTCATATGGAGCGGTCATATCGCTTCGGTCAAAATAGGACAAATCATGCGAAGGATATAACGAGCAATTTTGTAAAATAAATTTGTCATAATCTTTTACGGTTGCGAAGGAGATGCGCTAACAAAAAAAACAGTGTTTGGGGAGATAACTCCTACAAAGAAAAGTATTCGTTTACGCAGGGTAAATTTCAAAAGCGCATAAACTGTTCGATATCATATACCAAATATCTAAGCGACATATTGCGAAACAAATGTTTATCGCAAGAACAAAATTAGGCGGAAGAAAAAAAAAAAAATAATCAGAAGAAAAACAATAGGTCTTTCCACAGAAAAGTGGAAAGACCTAATAAACAAACGAAATACAGTAAGGTCTTTCCATTTAAGAAAGGAAAGACCTTAATAATTTAAAAAAAAAAAAACAACAATAAAAAAAAATTAAAAAAATTAAAAACCAATTGTTCAGAGAACAATTGAAGGTCTTTCCATCAAAACAATGTATTTTGATATGAAAAGTTGTGAAACTAAGTTTAAAATGTCATTTCAATCGTCAAATGATAGCTCCTAGTAAGCTGATTCCAAAAATATATTGTTTCCATACATTTTTTTTAAATAAGGGAGATAATTTGTTACTTCCGGTTGAAAAATGTTACTTCCGATTATATTTGAATATTTACTTGACACTGATTCCAAAAATATCTGGTTCTATATACTTTTATATTAAAAAGTACAAAAAAATAGCTATTTCCGGTTTACAAAAGGTCACTTCCGGTTGTTTTTTACAAGGTTAAATGGTTTGATATCTTTTTCTAAAAGTTGTATATCTTATCATGTATACATATAGAATAAAAGCAAAGGTCAAAATCTAGAACGTCAAATTAAGCTATGACCTTGAGATCAGTTTCAAGGTCATAAACCAAGGACCTCAAATCAAAAGACCATAGGTCTTTATTATATTTAGTTAATGAGTTATATCACCAAACGCGTATTTTTAAATACAAGAGGGGAGAAAACTCCCTTTTACATTCAACGTACGCTTGCAATCAAAATTTACATCTTACGACATGTCGCAACTAACAATTTAGTAAAAATAATTTGTTGATATCTTATACAGTCTTTGGATATAAGTGAAAATAAGCCAAATTCAAATATTAGAATATGACCTTGACCTTTGACCTTGACCTAATTTTCATTTTTTGGGACCAAGGACCTCAAATCAAAAGATCCTAGGTCTCTATCACTTATGATTTATAAGATAGAAATTCATATCACTTATATCAGATGCATAAGGGGAAATAACTCTCATATGGAGCGGTCATATCGCTTCGGTCAAAATAGGACAAATCATGCGAAGGATATAACGAGCAATTTTGTAAAATAAATTTGTCATAATCTTTTACGGTTGCGAAGGAGATGCGCTAACAAGGAAAACAGTGTTTGGGGAGATAACTCCTACAAAGAAAAGTATTCGTTTACGCAGGGTAAATTTCAAAAGTGCATAAACTGTTCGATATCATATACCAAATATCTAAGCGACATATTGCGAAACAAATATTTATCGCAAGAACAAAATTAGGCGGAAGAAAAAAAAAAAAAAATAATCAGAAGAAAAACAATAGGTCTTTCCACAGAAAAGTGGAAAGACCTAATAAGACAAATTAATATACATATCACAATAGGTTATTCAGCTTTTTGGTAAAAGATGCCACCTGTCTATATAAATTGACATTACAGTAAGATAACATTACAGATAATTTCTGTTTACTTGGATGCTTCGTATAATAACTAGGGATATGTTGTTCTCTAAAAGTGACCAGTTGAGGAGACTTGCATATAAAAAGATAGTGAAATTCGTCTCCTACACTTTCTTTACATATGTGACATTTTCTGTCCTCTGCCGGAATATTGTGCCAACGCCCAGTTTCAATGGGAATTTTTATATTAGACGTTCTTAATTTTGTCATCCAGATTCTTGCATTTTCCGGTATTTTTATTAAATAATTTTCAAATCCAAAACAGTTTTTATAACTAGAATAAAATACACCTCGGGAAGATAATTGGACATCTTGATGCCATTTTTGTATATATTGGTCTTGTAAAACCTGTTTTATCAGATGTTTGTAGTCAGGACTATCTTGATTGACAAACACATATCCTAGTCCTGTATCATTAAATATTGATTCTATAAAGTTCAGCCATTTGAATGATTGACCGCTATTTTGCATTAAACTTAATAATAATCTATACATATTACTACTTAATTTGTCACCATGCATTATCCTTCTCCAAAATGATGTCATTCTTATTTTGACTTTTATTTCTAATGGAAATCTGCCTAATTCTCCATATACCATATAGTTAGGCGTTGAAGATCTTACTCTTAGAATACGTTTACAAAAATTTAAGTGAATTTGTTTTAAAATTTTCAGTCTTTCGTATCCCCAAATCTCACACCCATATAAAAGAATAGGCTCTACCATGGCATCAAACATTTTAAGCTGTAAATCCAATGGGATGGCTTGATTTCTAATACTTTTGTACAAGCTGTATAATGCTTTTTGTGCTTGATTAACCAATTTTTTCTTCGCCTCATTGAAAGTACCATTACATTTAAATATGAGCCCAAGATATGAGTAGGTATCGACTAATTCTATATTTTTGCCTTGTAATTTAAATTCAAATTTCCTTCGCACTTTGCCTTTACTAAATACCATACTTTTTGTTTTTGTAACATTAACTTCAAGTTTCCATAATTCACAGTAGTTCTGAAAAATATTTAGTGCATTTTGCATACTTTCTGCTGAATCCGCCAGAATGACGGTATCATCAGCGTACAGTATGGCAAACAGTTTCATAATTGAATTTAACTCATTTTGACATTTTTCTTTAACTATCTCAAGGGGACATCCACCTAAATCAATAAAGAATTTTTCTAAGTCATTTAAAAAAAATAGAAAAGAGAAAGGGAGATAGATTTTCCCCCTGTCTTACACCAGTTAGACAGGGAAAATATTCTGACTGTTGGTTGTTGTATTTTACACATGATTTAATATTGTTATACATATTAAAAATAACAGTAAATATTTTCCCTTTTATACCACTGTTCTGTAGTTTTTTCCACAGACCACTTCTCCATACAGTGTCGAATGCCTTTCGAAAATCAACAAACGTACAAAATAGTTTTTTTCCAAAAGATTGATAGAGTGATATTAAGGCATGCAATACGAATAAATTATCGGTTGTAGAGTGACCTTTTCGAAATCCAGCTTGGTTGTATGAAATTAAGGAAATTTCATTTGCAAAAAAGGTTAACCTAAAATTAATTATTGATGTAAAGACTTTTCCTAAACAGCTTATTAATGTTATTGCTCTGAAGTTATCAGGATCCATGGTATCTCCTTTGTTTTTAAAAACTGGTCGTATTATACCAATAGTCCAGTGCTCTGGGATTATTCCGGTTTCTAAAACAATGTTAAATATTTTACAGTAAATATGTACCAATGCTGGAGTTGAATGTTTTATATACTCATTTAAAATATTATCTAATCCTGGTGATTTGTTATTCTTTAAATTTTTTATTGCATCAGTTATTTCAGCTTCCGTAATCTCATCGTTCAAAATTGAATCATACAAAGCATCATCACAAATAGAGTTAAAATCAATATCAATAGCATCATCAGCTGCATCGGGTTCATATTGATTCAATTTTTTAAAATATTCGTAAAATGTGTCAATAGGAATTGGAGGGTTCTGTTTAGTTTGACCGGAATATTTTTTAAGAGTCCTCCAAAAGGCTTTTGTGTCAGATTTCGAGTGGGATCTAAGCTCAGCGGCACATTTTTCTTGATACTTACCAAAATTTTGATTTAGTGTTTTCTTATAGTCTTTAGCAGAAGTGCTTAAAAGTTGTTTGATCTCTGCAGATTTTTTATGCTTATATGTATTTTTAACCCGATGAAATGCATTTCTTTTTTCTCTGCACTCGTTATTAAACCAAGGTTTTGTATTTAATTTAGGTGGCCTTTTAGACCTATTATTTTTGCTATCACTAAAAGCGTCAGTGGCGCTATTTACTAAGAATTTACAAAGGTTATCAATAAAACTATTTATCTGATCGACATTAACCTGTGTGTTTTCGTTCATTTTATTCAACATGATGTTAAGTTCATTCAATGAGTTATTGGGATCATCATTTATTTCTTGAATAAATTCATTTGTTTTATCTGACCTCCAACGAACATGTTGGTCTTTTGATTAAAAGTTAAGTTTTTCTGATGATTATCGTTATCTATTTTCATTGTAAAATGGACTCTATTATGAACATCAGAAAACATTGGGTTAAAATCAATTATTTCAAAATCTGTAGTTATATTAAAACTATTAGGTGAAAGTAACAGATAGTCTACCATGCTAGCATCTTTACATGTTGTATGGCCTATACCATTGTCTGAAAAAAGACGACCATTTGCTATAAATAGGTTACATCTTTTACAAAAATCCAATAATTTTGTTCCATATTTGTTTACACGACCTGTATCTTTATTAAATCTTTGTAAAATATTATTTTCTTTTAGTATAGAATAACTCGAAGTATTATCATTAATGATATCTTCTTCAATTTGTAGTATTTCTTGTAAATTTATATCATCATCAACATAATCCTTCAAAGAAGAAGTTCTAGCATTGAAATCCCCTACAATCACAATATTTTTGATACCTTGAGAAAATATTAACAATTCTTCTTCAATTTCAATGAATGATTCATCAGATGAATATTTTGAGAACTCAGATGGAACATAAGTACAACCAAATAGAGTATGTTGATCAAGAGAGGATATTTGGTTTGAAATTTCAATCCATTGAACAAATTCAGAATCCGACTTTAAAAACCGTAAATATTGTTTGAGATTTTTTTTGAAAATAATAAGGATACCTCCTGATTTGTTTTTAAATTTCCTTCTGTTTTTTGCAAAGTAATCATACTCTCTGGGTAATTCCAGCACATCAAGGTTATCCAATTTAGTTTCTGAAAACACTAAGATATCATACTTTGTAATAAGCTGGTGAAAATCGGGGTTCAGTAATTTTGATTTTATACCACACACATTAAGATGAGTTATTTTAAGTTTATCAATTCGCTCAGTATTGTTATCTAAAGCGTTGCCAATGTCCTATTTTGATTTTTCGGCAGTATCCGATTCAGTACAGGTTCTTTTTGATCGTGGTGGTATGGGTGGACTGTTTGCTGCTTCTCTATGTTGTGGCGTACTAGGAGTTCGTTGATTGATAATTTCTCTGTCATTATTTGCTGGATTGATATTGATGTTTTCCGGATTGAACAACTGACCATTTATATATAGTTTGTCGCGAACAAGCCTCGCTTGATTCCCTAAACTTTTTTCCTTTAAAAATATCGGATACAGTTTTCGGCGCCTTATCTCTATCTCCGGAGGGAATCGCTCGTTGATACCGAAGTTTGTATTTTTAAGACGATAGGCTTGTTTCAGCACATGTTCCAATTCCTTTCTATAAACGAATCTTGCAACAATTGGGCGTGCTCCGTTTCTACCATATTTACCGAATCTGTGAACATTTCCTAATGTAACCATGTATTCGATTCCTAATTGTCTATTAATGAAATTTTGTAACTTTGCCTCACAGTCCTCAGATGGATGATACGTTAGACCGTTGAATACCAAATTGTTTTTCATGCTACAGCATTTCAAGTCTAGGACGGTTTCCTGCAGTTCCTTGATGATTGATTTTTCCTGCATTGTGGTTTCCTCAATCTTTTCAATATCATTTCTATTTAGTTCACATTTTTCCAGTGCTTTTTCAACGACTTGACCCATGCCTTCAAAGCTGTTTTCCATTTCTTTGTTATGTTGCTGTAAATCGGCAATATTATTTTCTACTTGATCCATACTTTGGACAACCGATGATAACTGTTGTTTAACATCTTCAATTTTTTCGACCTCTGTTTCGATTTTTGCTATTCTGCTGTTCATTGATAGCAAAGTATTTAAAATCTTATTCAGAACCTCCAAAGTTTTTGGTTCTATGTTTGCCTCCAACGTGTTTGTACTAGTTTCTTCTAATAAGAGTTTTGTATCATTTGGATCCATTTTCAATCGTTTTTGGTAACGTTGTTACGACGCCATCTTGTAGTTAGTGAAGAACAATACCCCAACAATGCAGATTTCTTATAGTGACGTTAAAGTCTTGGTTACAAAATAAAAGTAACAAAGCTCCGTTTTCCTTTATCTCTCAAGTTTGTATTTTGAACATATTTTTAAGCAAAACTAATTTAGTAACATGCAGAATTACTTACTACGAATCTTTCGGACAAATTTCAATTTCTAACTTGGGCAGTAATCACAGTTAAATCGAATTTTCGCAAGAGCGAAAAAAACAGCAGCTATCCGTAGCAACATCCGGGTTGTATAAGTTAAACCCCAAGTTTGTCGTAGTATATACACAATCAATTAGTTGAACTGTCACAATGTGGAGCCATACTGTAATTACTAAAGACTAACAGGTTCCTACATGATGCTGAATTAGAGGTCTATCTATTCTTCCTGTAGTAGGTTAAACTCCATATATATTCTGAATGTTTACATCCTTGACTTTCTTTGGTAAAATTTATGCAATTTGCTCCTGATATTGCAGTTGTATATCATCATAAACATATAAGTTTGGAATAATTTTTAAAAATACATATAAAAGGAATCTATTTATTTTGTAGCCACCTGCAGATTTGAAATTACCAAAGAGAGCAATTGCAATCACGTAAGAATATACAATCAATTAGGTATCACCATGATTCAAATTTCCAGGATGCGCAACAATGTGTATTCTTAAATGTATCAATTGTTGGTCTAACATATTTATACAGCTAGTCTGTAAAAGTCTGTTTACTATATACTGGAATGTGATTGGAAAATAAATATTAACTTTATTTCATGTCAACTTTTATTGTCCAATCAAATCCTAGTACCGGTATATATATAAAACAGACTGAAACTCTGCCTACCAATTGTTTGCAAACATCCAAGCAAACATAGCAATCAAGTTGATCAAAGTTTTGTTTTGCATGCTTATATAGAAGAACTGTAATGATTTCTTATTTCTGAAAAAATATGTAAGTGCATGAAAAACATCACTAAGAAAGCCACAAACAAAATAAAATGGATAGTATTATGAAAATCTTCTCCCCCTCCCAAATTTTTTTGTTCAAAACTAGTGTAAAGGGAGGTAACCACACAATTTAAAAAATCAATTATGCTATTTGCATTTGTTTAGTTTCTCAACTAAAAAAATTAAAGACTCAAAATGTTACTTCTTGACAGAGTAAAATAAAATACATCTATAATGGCATACTATAGTTAAAGGGAAACTTCGCAAAAAAATCAAAAATTGATATTATGTCCATTCTATATAGAAATGCTCAAATTTATAGATATTAAAGTTTTATTCCGCTAGATAAGAGATCACCATCGATTTTAAATTTAGAGTATCAATTCTCTGAGTTCCGCCATTTTGTCGTCTTCCCCGATTAAAAATCCCGATATGTCTATAAACCACAAAGGACGAAAACTACAGTAACCGATGTAGTCGTAATTGCGTGTCGATATCTTGTCAATCGTACGGTTGTTTTATCTGACAAACTAACTTGATACGGGAAATGTTCTTATTTTTTTTAAATAACCATAGTCTGTTATTTTTAAACTGTTAATATTGGAATTAGTTAAAAAGTCAAAGTTTAAATCATAAATAAGTGTTCCGTGAAAACTGTTTTCGTAAATCTAATTCGTTTATAATTCTTTAAAGTAATTCATTTTATTCAAATAAATTCGGATCTTCCCTCATCTGATCACCAGCATGACTAAAGGTATTACTCCCAAAGGTATTGTGAGGGGTGTGAGGTGACACGTCCAGGTATTCAAGCGATTTCCTGTCGGGCTTGCAAGTTCATGCATCGTTTCACTTCTGTAGGTATTGATCAGTGTACACGGCCGATAACTTATAACTCTCCATTTTGAACTATCAGGTGTATAATATACATCTCTGTCTTGCGTGTCCGAAAGTGATATAATATACTAGTCATTACTAAACTCATACGCTTGTTTATAAATAACATTACTGGTGTAAAGAATATTATTTATAAAAATATAAATAATACCAACAAAAAAAGATTTGATAAAATAAAAATCTATTTATTTTTTTCCAAGGTTTAATTTGGGAAAATGTAATATATACTCGTTGTCAATAGTAAAGGACAGATTGGAACATACCAGAAATATTGATTTAAAAAAAATGTACGCACTTGTCGACGATTCATTTCTACGCCTGGATAGAAAGTTACGGAGTTATATCGCAATATAAGATATATACATGTATACATTGAACATAAGAAAGAAACATACATTTTGTGTATATTGGGGTAACAGTTTTGTAAATAGACTAGTCCACGTATGCCAACAGTATGTAATCATCGAATTCGATAGACTATTGTATACCAAAAGAAAAAGAAGAAGAAGAGGACCAATTTGATTTAAATACAGGTCGATTATCATATAATAACTTGCTTCGGTTCATCGAAGTTATGAACATAGTAAAATAACAAATTTATATATCAATTAGATCGTTCTCCAATAAAGGAAGAAATTCGACATCATCACAATTGTTCCGACATTCATGTAAAACATATGCAACTGCATGGACGTACACTAATAAACTCCAAGGGATGTGAATATTTTCTAGGAAAACTTTTGAGTATTAAAGTTTCAAATTGATTTCGGGATTTATTTTCTTTCTTGATATTCAATGACAGCAATTTAAAGAATAAACTGCTTGTTCGCTTTTATAGGGATATTCTTGCCAGTTGAACAGACTTATAATTACATTCAAAAATAGGGAAATTAAGATGACATTAAATTCGTTGTCTTTTTTTTAAACATCTTGGGTCAAATAGCTAAAGTATTATTCGTTGTGAGAAGAAGACTATTTTAATATAAGGACGCTCCTGATTATGAATAAATTTAGTTGACGTTTTTCACACTTGAAAAGAATTTCTATTCGTAATTTTTCGATTCCATTCCAAGAGGATCCTTAAATTTCCTGTCATTTTTTTAAAACATCTTTTTTTTCAAATAGCTGAAGTATTCATGCATGCGTTGTGAGATTTAAAATATTTTGATGAGAACATTAATTCCTAAATAGGTAAATAAAGATCGCTTTGGATGGACTAAATTATATAATTGCAATCTGTTTGAAATATTAAAGGTTGGCGATTTTAATTTAAAAAGGTACAATTTTTAGTTCATACACTCGTGTTTAGAAGGCTATTTTTATTTATAAATTTATTCAATTAAAATAATTCAGTATTTTATCGTTACAAAACTAATCAGAAGTCATAATTCATTTAAAAGTGAGCTTATGCAAAATATATAGAGAATAATACATGGCAATATTCGTATCATATGCCGTATCATCCCGAGATACCAATATCAGCACGAGGGCCTTTAGGCCCGAGGGATGATATTGGTCGAGGGTGATACGGCGTGTGATACGGATTTTGCCATGTATTATTCTGTTTATCATATATTTTTTAAAACCAAATTAAAATTGTAAAAAAATGCATTTGTGCAGAAACAAACTTCACGAAAATTATGACCAAATAAACAATAAAACTTAAGATATTTCTACATCTTATTGTACTATTTTAAATACAAATCGCTCGTCAAGTTACTGGGTAATAATTATTTGGAAAAAAATCGATTTTAGTTGAAATGATAGGACGTTTTTTTTTTTTTTTTAATAGAAATCATTTTTCCCTAAGCCTCAAAATGCAGCAACTGGACGTCATAGGTCAAACGTTGAGGTCATTTTAATTATGACGTCACGCCAGGTATGCGATATGGATTTTGCTATGCGATACGGGGTATGCGATACGGGTTTAGCTATGCGATACGGGGTATGCGATACAGGGTAGGTGATACAGACTGGAAAAAAGAACCTTTATTAGATATACAAAATTGCTGTATTTTGTACTAAATATATGATAAATAAAAATATACAACAGCTATCCAGTTATTGTGCGACCTTATTTCTCCCGTAAATTCATTTTAATTCTTTTTCTTACATTTCTGTGTCTATAACTATAACTGACTCCCGTATATCATTCATACGAAATGTTGTTCACACCTGAAATGCTGAACCGTGACGCCTAGGTGTCACTGAATGAAGATCAAAAGATAAGAATTACATAATGCTAATCTTTTAATTACCTTGAGTTTAACTACGCATTCAACATTCACTAAGTGTCACAAATTAATACACATTTAATTTCCACAGTACAAGCAAGTGAAAATGTTTTCTGGAATGAAGCAAAAAGTTCAGAATACAAACATGTATTTTTTAATACACTATCGATCGTGTCAGTTTCATATTTTTGTTTTGAGTATTTGAAGAAAAAAAATCATAAAAATGTTCTATTGTATTATTTACTTTTAGTTAATTACTAGAATTCATATAAAAAATCCACACATGAATCCTACAATCTAATTTAAAAAGTTGCATGGCTATCACTTACTTTTCGTTGGTTAATAGCTACACCAAAAGTCGTCGATGCGCTTTAAATAGCGTTATTAGATGGTTAACGAACAAGACTTAAATGAGATTAATTTCACTCCCGGCATGCTCAAAGACTTAAACTACGTCACATAAGTCAGGAAGTTTGATAAAATAAAATAACTAATTCCCAATTTTCTCCTTTATTACTTTTCATATCGAAATAAAACTTGGTGAATATGTTTTTTATACGCCCGTCAAAATTTTGACGGGACGTATTATGGTATACAAATGTCCGGTGTCCGTCCGTCTGTCTGTCCGTCCGTCCGTCCGTCTGTCTGTCCGTCCGTCTGTCTGTCCGGCGTAAACATGTCGCACCGTAACTTGAGAACGACTTATCCAAATTTCATGAAACTTAACATAGTTGTTACTTACGATGGTCAAATGATCTGTATACTTTTTGGTGAAAATAAGATTAAGACTTTTCGAGTTACGGCACTTTGTAACTAAAACAGGGGTGTGTTTTTTTCACATGTCGCACCGTATCTCAAAAACGATTCTTGATTATGGCTTAAAACTTTAAACACTTCTTAGTTATATTAATCTTAATATCTGTATACTTTTTGGTGATGATTCAAAATTTCATTTTTGAGTTATTGAGTATTTTGTAAAAAAGGGGGAGGGTTTTTTACATGTCGCACCATATCTCAAAAACGATTTATGATTATTGCTTAAAACTTTACACAAGTCTTTGTTATATTAATCTGAAGATCTGTATACTTTTTGGTGATGATTCAAAATTTCATTTTTGAGTTATTGAGTATTTTGTAAAAAAGGGGGAGGTTTTTTTTTTACATGTTGTGCTGTATCTCAAAAACAATTTATGATTATTGCTTAAAACTTTACACACTTCTTTGTTATATTAATCTAAAGATCTGTATACTTTTTGGTGATGATTCAAAACGTTATTTTGGAGTTATTGAGTATTTTGTTAAATAGGGGAGGGTTTTTTTTACATGTTGCGCTGTATCTCAAAAATAATTTATGATTATTGCTTAAAAGTTTACACACTTCTTTGTTATATTAATCTAAAGATCTGTATACTTTTTGGTTTTGATTCAAAATTTTATTTTAGTGATATTTAGTTTTTTGTAAAAAAAACAGGGTTGGGGGTTTCACATGTCCCGCCCTTTCTCAAAAACAGTATATGGTTATTGCTTAAAACTTTCTCAGAAACTATTTATGATTATTGCATAAAACTTCCACACAAGACGTCGGGCGTATCATGCGCTCATGGCGCAGCTGTTTATTATGGTATTATGAACATAATAAGATGAAAAGTGAAAAATCGCGAATTATCCCTTTAAGTAACAGTTTATAAATGATAAAAATGAAAATATAAAAACTCAACAATCTAACCGCAATGAAATTCTAAGCCATCAGCTCTTTTATTATTAAATGTATGAGATGGCTAATAATCTGTAAAATATGTCAGTTAACTCTCCTAAAAAATCTTCTTTCAAACTTTGGCAAATGCAAAACAGATTTACTATATCCAGGGACTTCATTTTTTTGCCAAGTTTTGATCAGTATATAAATTTACATGGGAAGTTCAACAAGTCATAGAAGGATGCCTGAAATGAATAAAATATTGTATTGATGGCTAGCCAGCCGCTAAACAGCGAAGGTTTCTAGAAATCCTTATTTTAATGACAAAATGTTAAATGTATTTTACATGCTTTTATTTATTTCTAGCAAAACATTTCACAAAGACAGACACAATATTATATCCTACGTATGCTTTGAAGAAGAGGATAGTGCAGGAAGAGCTCTATTATTGTGAGTTACATGATAAGAATTTAAGATTTGTAATTTGAAGATGAATTTATATGGTCAATTATTATTTGTCAATACAGAATTTATTGCAATGTCAATGTGACAGGATTGTAATCACAATATATTTTAAACTCGCACTTCGGATTTTTTGAAATTTTCTCTGTATAGCAAAAAAAAAAATATCACATTTTGGTTTAAATTGATAAAATCTCATAAAAATATATGCACCCAATAATCTCTGAATTGACAGTAGATCAAATTTTCATTGGTTTTTGTATCATACCTTTTTAGAAGGATAATATGTAGGGTACATACAATGTATGTGATCATGAAAAAGTAACTACCTGTAGCAGCAAATTTAAAATTTCATTTACTTTTTCACTGTACTGTTTCTCTAGCCAGTTGTTTGATGGAGTAGCAGCAGATACTCATTTTAAGCTGTGTTGGTGTTGATTGAAATTATTAATTGACATTTAAATAAGCAGTAATAATTTCAAAAATACAACTTTCGAGTTCTATGCATTTCCGTCAAAAACTTTGATTTAAGTGAACATCATTTGTGTGTTTAGGGTCATCGCCACTTCGGTTCCAATTTTGAGTGAGTGATTTGAAAACTATACAGCTACATTGCAAGTATCATTCGGCAAATTGAATTCTCATAATTATCTCTGCACTGCTGTCACTAGGGAATTGTGATTAAGTACCTACAGAACAAATATTATTTCTAGTTTATCCCGCACAATGGCGATCACTAAGACCCTTGATGATGGTTTATATAGTGCAGGTATACAGGCGCTCCCCTCTATCCTGTAAAAGATGTCATAAAATCCCCTCTATCTGGTAAATGTCATCATAAAGGCCTGCATAATTGACGAGTTTTCTCCAATGATGGGCAAACTCTAAAGTGGTCTATTAAATGAGGGTAACACACTTTCAAATATAATATTGCTTTTTTCAGGCCTTTATGAACATAACAAATTTGATATACATAACATAAAAAAATTACAAAAAAATTCAAGCAAACAGACAAAAAAGAAAAATTCACATTTGAATAGAAATAAATGTACAAATCTCTTATGGAGAGTTGTCTTAATGGCAATCATACTACAATTTCTTATTTTTAAGCCCCATTTATGGGCATTATGTTTTCTGGTCTGTGGGTCAGTCCGTCTGTTTGTTCATTCGTTTGGTCTGTTTGTCCCGCTTCAGGTTAAAGCTTTTGGTTGAGGTAGTTTTTGATGAAGTTGATGTCCAATCAACTTGAAACTTAGTACTCATGTTCCCTATTTTATGATCTTTTCAATTTTTATGCCAAATCAGAGATTGTCCCCTATTTTCACGGTCCATTGAAAATAGAAAATGATAGTGCGGATTAGGCATCTGTGTCTATGACCACATTCTTGTTATAATTGACAAATAAAAATGATTAATTCTCATTAACATCAATTAAATTACATCTGTAATTTTCAAAGCATTCCATATGCATATTAAGTATGTTTACTTATGTTACATTACAGAAATGGTCAGGAAATAGATGGGAATCATATCAGAGTGGATATATCTAATAATTCAAAGAGGGTAAGAGACAGAATTTTATCAATATTCAGATGCAATGCAACAAGATCAATAAAAACTTTCAATAAATTTGTGAAAAAAGTGCCCAATCATGTTTACTTATCTGTAATTACTTGTTTTGATGTAAAGACTTTCAGGTCTAATTTAAAAAAAACAACAACAAAAAACAACACATTAATTGTCTTTCTTGTGTCCCTCTTTTTATTATTCTTTTCACTTTCAGTTGATTTTGTGGGTACAGGTAAACCTCAAATTTAAGAGCTCGTCTCACAGAAAACCATGCAAAATTCAAAAAATCGTCCAGGTGGATGGTCAAAACTTGTCTGGTCAATTTAGATTTTTAAGATGTTAAGTACATTAGAAATAATAAAAACCATTTTAGATTCCATTAATTTGTGTCTATATTTAGTAACAGCCTATTTTGCATATTTGACTGAAATGGCTTGATTTTCTACACGGGGGGGGGTCTCAACATGGGATTTTGGGTACAGGTGTGCAGCTGGGATTTTAAAAACACCCCCCATTCATATATTGAATAATTGTGAAATCCCTACCTATACATATATTTCACAGCGAAATCATAACCCATTCATATATTTATCACCCATTGATATATCACAATCGGTCAATTACTACCTATTGATATATTTCCTCGGTAAAATTGCACCCCATTGATATATTTGACGGATCAAAAAAGGGACCCATTCCAGCGGCACATATGTATATACCTTTATATAGGAAGAGACCCCCCCCGTGATTTTCTACCATAAAAACCATTCAGTTGAAGAGCATCTACAAAATGTTATGCACATTGTGTTGGGTTAAAACTTGATAATATTATAATAACAACTATAATAGATCATGTTTTATACTTTTATGAGATGTTTTGCTCTTTTGACTATTTTATAGAATGCTATATATGAAACCTACTTCTGCATATGCTGTTTTTCAATAAAGTTTGGGTCACTGGTTTCAGAAAAGGTGAAGCTAGAAATTCATGAAATTATCTTTATTTTAAACATTGTTCTAAGTTTAACAAAATATAAAAAATCAAGGACTGCTTATAATGGACTGGGGTATGAAATTTTTGCCATTCATCTATAGAGAAACACAGTCAGATTTTTTTGGTAAAAAAGGAATCAGTTGGCATTTTTCATGCCTTGTTCTTCGTTCACCAATAGACAGAGAAAAACTTGATCTTTTTTGTTATGTGCATATTTTAGAGGATGGATCACAGGGTTGGTTCTCTATTGCTAATATACTTGTTCACTTTCTTCATGAATTCAAAAGTGACAAACCCTTATTAGAAGAATTATTCCTGAAAAGTGACAATGCTGCTTGCTACCATTGCACAAATCTTATTTCATTCATACAACAATGTAACAAAGACTTTCCTATCAAAATCAAGCAGTACAACTTCAGTGAGGCTCAGGCCGGAAAAGATTTGTGTGACAGTAAGACCGTCAGTTGTAGACTGCATATATTTAAGTATGCCAATGAAGGACATGACATTTTAAATACTAATGATATGAAAACAGCATTGGAAAGTCACGGAGGTGTAAAAGGGACACAAGCCTGTATAGTTTCTGTAAATCAAGAAGTAGAACCTAAGATAAGAACTAAGATTCCAGGAATCAGTACTTTCAACAATTTCACCTTTTTGGATGATGGAATTATTGTGAAGAAAGCATACAATGTTGGTAGTGGAAAGAAGATAGGTAATGGAACACTTACAGATAAAAACCTTGAAGTAGAAAGAGTTTACAACCTGAAGGTAATTTAGAGTCCTGTTAATTACTGATATACATTAGATTACATAGAAGTTAAAAACTATATGTCACTGTATGTCAGCCTTCATCAATGAGCAAAACCCATACCACAGGCAGCTATAAAAAATTCTATCCTTCAGAGTTAAGCAAGCTGCAAATTTAAGAAGTTGATGAATGTTTAATAGAAACATTTTATAGATTTCTTATATATATAGGCTATATATAAAACAGACAACTGTTAATAGATTTTTAATAGATTTCTTATATATAGGCTATATATAAAACAGACAACTGTTTCTAACAACACAAATAAGTATAGTTAATTAAAAAATAATATTCTTATCCTCTTATGGCTCATCTCGTTCAAAAGACCAGGTTGATGTCTTAGATATAGAAAGATGTGGTTTGAGTGCTAATGAGACAACTCTCAATCCAAGTAACAATTTATAAAAGTAAATCATTATAGGTCAAGTTACACCCTTCGACACTGAGCCTTGGCTCACACTGAACAGCAAGCTATAAAGGGCCCCAAAAGTTATAAGTGATAAACCATTCAAAAGATAAAACCAATGGTCCATCAACAAAATTATTCACTTCTGAAACTACTGGTCATTTTTTGGATAAAAAAGAAGGCCACACTTATCTGAAGTCATTAGATAAGCTCTTCAGGCTCCACAGAGTTGCGGGTTTTTTATTTGTTCATATGCAGTTGCATGAATCTGTTTTCCTAAAAATGCAGCTACAAATGTTTCATGTTTTTCAGATAAATGATCCTTTTCCTGGAGCACATGAAGTAGGAACTGTTTCACTTAACCAGCACCATGTCGATGAAAACACCACTAATGAAAGTGTTGCCAACGAAGTTTCTGAAACAGTTGGAAATGACCACATTTCTGAAACTGATTCATTCTTTTCATGTCCAGATCCTTCATGTCAGAAGATATTTGCCAAGTGTTTCAATCTTGAAAGACATTTAGCAATTGGAAATCATTCATATGTCACAAATTCATGTACAAGTATGGACGAAGCTGTAAATATGTATGCCTCAAAATGTGAAACACTCAGGGAATCTAATAATTTATTAGTGTCAACACTTACATCAGATACTGAACTTAAGGAGGCTCGAGGGTATAAAAATTTCAGAAAAAAATTAAACATTTGTTTTTCATTACAAATTTTATTTATTACCTTTTGTAGTTGTTACTTTATCATATGGTACAAAAAACATTCAAAACAATTAATTCGTGTTGGCTTCAGATGACTTTTAAAATGTAAACATCATTGAAAAAGTTCCAAATTATCTCCCTTTGATGGAAAAATCCCATTTTTTGGCTTTAAAATTGAAATATCTCTTTTAACTCATCGGTGACTTACATTTTTTAATATAATTTCGATATATGCTGTACTTAAACTAAATTATTGTAAAATTTGAGCGATTTCTGTAATAAATTTCTTTTTTTATTTCGATATTACATTTATTTCTCCTATTAGTTCAACAGAACAAAAACACTTTTACAAAGATGTATGCTTCTTTCGAAGGCAGATTGTGAGCGCAAATGAACGGTGACCCCATTTTTTTATTTTATTTTTCTATTAACTATAAGATAAAGTTCATTTATAGAAAAATATAGAGAAATCCTATATAAATGATTTAGACCCGCGAACCCCCTTAATATTAACAGTAATTCAGAGGACAGAATGGGATGGGCTATAAAAAACAAGAGAAAATCAACCCGATTCTCACTACAAGTAAAAGATTACTTAATTCAAATTTGTGAAGCTTGTGACAAAACTGGAAAACGTCCAGATTGTGGTTCTTTATCTGAAGAAATAAAGAAAGCTTGCAATGAAAATGGGGAAAAACTTTTCATAAAAGAAGAATGGTTGAGCAGCACACAAATTAAAGGATTCATTGCATCCTATTTGTCTAGAAAATTAAAGTTATCTGATCATGACACTACACCTCCTCCATCTAAAAAACAATCATTTTCTCGAAATGAATGTGTGCTTGAAGAAGTTACAATGGAAGATGACGAGAAACTTAATGAAATTGTGACAGCTTTAGAAACAGATGACTACAATGAAAATATGAACAATATGGTTGACAATGTTTTCTTAGCTATTAACATACAATCATAATCATAGTGTCTCAGTATATATACAAAACTGTAGATATTTCATAGGTTTATTACTTTAATGATGTTCTTACATGACTTAGGACAGGTTTAGGAATTTGTGTAAAGTTTTCTGACTCTTTTGTTTTTATGCCCCACCTACGATAGTAGAGGGGCATTATGTTTTCTGGTCTGTGCGTCCGTTCGTTCGTCCCTCCGTTCGTTCGTTCGTCCGTCTGTCCCGCTTCAGGTTAAAGTTTTTGGTCGAGGTAGTTTTTGATGAAGTTGAAGTCCAATCGACTTCAAACTTGGTACACATGTTCCCTATGATATGATCTTTCTAATTTTAATGCCAAATTAGTGATTTTACCCCAATTTCACGGTCCACTGAACATAGAAAATGATAGTGCGAGTGGGGCATTTGTGTACTGAGGACACATTCTTGTTTTAATTTTTTTTAAAAGGTATCCCATACATGCCATATAAAAATACATTTTGACAATGTTTGAGCAGATTCTAAATTTATTTTCTTTTGCTTTTTAGACCCAAATCATACATGTACTAAAAATGCAAATATAAAGTTAAAGTATGAGTCAGACTTTTTTTTTTTAATTTAATATCTGGAAAAGGAGCACATTAAAGAATTGATGAGTTTAGCCTATTTTGTTCCTGAACTAATATTCCTCTTACTTATACTGCAAGAACTATAAGTCTTATATTATATATTTTTTATTCTCTTTTTTTTTGCAATTTTTAATGTAAAAGATTATCTGAGTTTGACTAGTTGGTGTCAAAGAAGATAACATCATTTCTCATAATTTTCTTTTTCACATTGGAATAATGACTTAAATTGAAAGTTTTTTTTTATTTTGCATTACTGTGTAGATACAACTGTGTTGTATTTAAAGTTGTCCATCTGTACTTGTTTATGTAATGTTTTACTCATTTATGTTATTAATATCCTGACTGATGTTTTATATTGTAGTAGTTTCTGATTTCTTTTTTTGTAAATTTTCAGAAGTCTTATTTTAATTAGCAAGGTTGATCATTTAATAATGTTTACTGAAATTATGATTTGGAATTTACTTATATAAAAATATAGTGTATTTTCTTTAGTCACATTGCAAATAGGAGTTATCTACCTTTATTTCAAGTAATTCACAAATAATTTAATGAAATTATACCTTTATAAAAGATGGTATTTTATATTAAGCTTATAAACATTTCAGATTCTCATCCAAAAATGGTTCAAGTGCAAACAATCAGATCATGCAGATAAATTAGTGTTAAAGCTGAAACAATACAAATATATAAAAATACATTCTTAAAGTTCTTTGTGTACTTTGATTATTTGTTCACAGGATTTTTCTGATTTGAATTAATCAATTGTATTGAAATGTGGTAGAAAACTAGCATTCACCTGGTAGATTTCAATGTTGTATCAATAATTTGTCATTTTTATTTTTTTTATAAAGCTTTCCATGAGTGCTTTTAGCACTTTGATTTTATGTTTGCAGTATAATATTGCTTTAAATTACAGAAAACAACATTTGTATTAATAAAACACTTGATTTGTAAAATCTAAACCAGTAGTTATTGCTTTATTTAGAAAAAGAATGAGTTTATACACTGAAAATAGTATACAAATACAGATTGAAATATGTAGAGGACTAGCTGTACTAAGAAACAAACTACCGATATTTCTAATTATTTGCCGTGGGTGGATTTTTTTTATTTCTTTAACTTATCAGAGAGGTTTATTTTGATACAGTTAACTTTTAATTACAGCTTCACCTTTTCGCCATTTTAGCATTTTTGTCAGGTGCTTATTTGGCTGAAATAGCCAATTCACTGTACACCAGTACTATGAATAGAGAAATTGGACTGCCATAGAAATAAATATATATTAATTATTCTGTTTTTTTCTTCCTTATATAATGGTTTTTCACATGAATTGGTAAAAAAGGATATTAATCCTGCCTATAATTGCTTATTTTTTCATTGAAAATGATTAAAAAAGACTAAAATTTGCCAATTTTCCCGTAAAAAATGGTAAAAAATAGATGGCGCTGCAAAACTCCGCAATCCAAAAAAATTCAAGCAAAAAATTTTACAAGTGATATTGGCATGGCCTAAGCAATTGTCTGTACCAAATTTCATGACATTCTGTGAGAATCACTCCTGGACACTTTTGCATGGTTTTCTGTGAGACAAGCTCTTAAATGTTCAAAAATTTTTTGATTTTTTTGCAGTATTGTATGCAGACTAAATGTCAAATCCACAAAATCCAATATCAACAAAGATATTGTTTTTCCTCAATACATGATTATAAATGAACTCACAGTATACTTTTACAGCGGATTCCATTGAGTGTGTAGCAAAAGGTAATATCTTTGGTTAGCTTGCTTGTCAGCTGAACCGTGAAGTCATTAGGTCAGGTATACTACCCTCTTTTCGAAGTAGCATAGTCCAACAGACAGATAGACTGGTTTTCTGTCGGACTTGTCTATTCTTAAAGTAGGGTAGTTTACCTAAACTAACCATGACTTCACGGTTCAGCTAACATGCAAGCTAACCAAAGATATAACCTTTGGCTACACACTCAGAAGAATCCGCTGTAATGAGAGATATTCCAATGCATTTGAAACAATTATGATATTTTTTCATTACAGCATGATGATGCCAATACAGTTTTCATTGGAAACATGACTTATGGTTAGTGAGTTTATATAAAGTATTTTTATACCCCATCTATTATGCCCAATTTATGGGCATTATGGTTGCATTATGTGTGTCCGTTCCTCTGTCTGTTTGTCTGTCTGTTCCATTTTAGATTAAAGTTTTGGTCAAGGTAGTTTTGATGAAGTTGAAGTCACATGTTCCCATTGATATGATCTATCTAATTTTAATGCCAAATTAGAGATTTTACCCCATTATCACAGTCCACTGAACATAGAAAATGATAGTGGGGATGGGGCATCCATGTACTTTGTACACATTCTTGTTTTATCTGTTACTGTTGCTCCTAAAAAGTCTAGTTTATTAACCAGTCATGCATCTTATCTTCATCAAATGTGTCAACATATTTTAAGACCATAGGTCAAAGGCCAAGATCATCAGTAAACAACACTCGAATCATTTTGTGTAATATAAAAAAGAAGATGTGGTATGATTGCCAATGAGACAACTATCCACAAAATACCAAAATGACAGACATTAACAACTATAGGTCACCGTTCAGCCTTTAACCCTATTTGATTCGTAAATTGCATCAATATGTTCAGTTTATCAATAGAAGAAAACTGTAATTTGAAAACAAGGAGAAACATTATTAGGATATTAAAGCATGCATATGCCCCATCAAATTTCCATCCAACATGGTTAGAGTATGATCATAGGGAGTTTGAGAGTTTGAGTACTTTTAATTTTCAAGGGCAATTCTACCTGATAGCATTATGAAACCTTACAACAACAAATTATGTGTGATCGTGAGGTGTTCTCACACATTGTGACGTTAGTTATATAACACAAAAAAAAATTGATTTGATTTTTGGTGTTTTAAGCCCACTTTTAAGCACCCAATTTAGGCTATTTTGTGGCGTTCAGTGTTGATTAGTGAAGGAAGCCCAAGTGCCCAGAGAAACCATGACCTTCGATAGGAAAACTGACAGTTCTAGTCAATTAAGATTGGAGTCAAGTGTACCAACCGAGTTCGAACTCACAACCTCAGTGTTGACTGGCTATTGATTACAGTATTAACTACTTAGACCATTTGGCCATCGAAGTTACATCTAAGGTCTAAACCTTATAAAAAATAAGTGCTTGAATTCTTCTGGGAGATTTAAATAAGTTGTCATTTACATGAAATGAATTTCTGATTATTCTAGATATAACAGAAAATGAAGTATGGAAACATTTTGAAGATTGTGGAGAAATAGAAAATGTCCGAATTATAAGAGATAATAAAACTGGCACAGGAAAGGGTATTGGATATATAGAGTTCAAAGTGAGTATTTACTTCAGATCTTGGAACTGGTAAACCTTAATACATATTTATACATACAGTTAAAGATGAGTAACAATTTATACAATGATTAATCCTGAATTTGCAAAGATTTCAGTTTGTTTGATGGTTTATAGTTGATTAACAATGAAATGAGCTGCGTCGGATAGAAATCGACCTTATGCAAGTGTACGTATGTTTATATATGTATAAGACTTGGTTTAATTTTGGAACATTTAAAAAACGATTCAAAGATAAATTTTGGTCTGATATATAGGGTTGTCATATCAACAAAGTTATCTCATATCAACAGTTACATATACTGATTGTTCATAGCGATTTTTTCAACCCGACAAAAGGTTAAAAATGTATTGATATTCATTTGCATAAGGTCGATTTCTATCCGACGCAGCTCAAATGTTACATGAAAATGACATTTACTAAGCTTTTGTTATTATATCCCCACTTACAGAGTGTGTTGTAAACTGATTCATGTTACTTTTGTTATGTTGTAATGCTCCATTTGTAGCAAGGGACCCATTAAGTTTTAGCCTCGTCAGTCTGAACGTCCAACTGTATGTCCAATGTTTGTTTATCCATACATCTGTTTGTCCAGAAATTGGTTTCCTTTCTCTAACTTTATTTAGACTCAATCAAATGTAATGAAATTATACACAACACTTATTGTCCAAACCCTACCCAAAGGTTGAAACAGTGGGTAGGTAGGTAGGCATTTTCTTTTCTATTTTGACAAAGAGAAATTAAAGCATCAAATGTTTTTTAGCCTCTTGGTCTGTCTGCCTTTAAAAAAACTTATAAATCAGGACAATAAAAGATTTTTTGGGTATGTAGGATTAGGGCAAACAAACGTAATCTTTTTTATGGCCCTGTGTGTGTTTTATATTTTACAGGAAAATGATGGTGTTATGTTTGCCTTGAAGTTCCATGAAAGTCAATTAAAGGGGAGGAAACTGAGGGTTATGAGATGTGATGTGAAAGCAGCCCAGAAACAGAAAGAAAAAGTATCCTTTTTTAAACCTTTGGTTTATGATTATTTGTGTATTTTTATAATAGTTTCAAATAACAGACTAACACACTTACCATAAAAATTTTACTATTGTCAAGTTGAGAAGGAAAAAAATTATACAATGGATGTGAGTTATATATACTACTAAGAAGTGCTTCCTGAAACTTGAAATCGACCTTCATGGTGACAATGCTTTACTGATCTTTACTGTGCGTTTTCAGATTGGTTGCTCCTGTTCACTGAATACTTCTATATCATTATACTTGATGGCCATACGTTTAATTTTCATTGCATTTTCTCTAAAACTACAAATCAAGGTTTTTTAAAATTTGGAATCAAGATTCATGTTAGCATGCTATACAGAGTAATGTATAATGCTCCTGATGTACTTCCTGTTGACTGAATCTTTAAAGCAAGGGTTTCACATATTTGATATAGCTTCAGGTACAGTTAACTAGTTTTTGTTGAGCCTGCTACTTTTGTTGAGCCTGCGACTTTTGTTGCAGCTCACCATAGGGGTAGTTATCAGGGCGGTGTTAGCTAACTTCTTAAAAGCTTTATATTTTAGAAGGTGGAAGACCTGGATGCATCATACTTTGTATATACATGCCTCATGTTACAAAGTTTCCATCAGTCACATGTCCAATGTCCTTGACCTCATTTTCATGGTTCAGTGACTACTTGAAGAAAAGTTCAGATATTTTGAAATGTTAAATTCTCTTTTACTATAAGTAATTGGATAACTATTTGGTATTTGCATACCTTGCAAGGTCCTCAAGCCCGTCAGACAGTTTTCACCTGACCTTGACCTTTTGTCTGTTTTTCTTAAACTATAAGCAATAGGTCAACTATATTTGTTGTATGGATGAATTGTTACATGTAGCTGTACATGTCTGCCTGGCATGGCTCATCTGACCTTGACCTCATTTTCATGGTTAATTGGTCAATGTTTAGTTTTCTTGGTTTAAGTTAAGTTTATGTGCCAGTTGTAATAAAGCTTAATATTTAGGACTATCAACATAATATCAACTGTGATTGGTACTGGTAAATGGGAGATAATCCAATGTGTACCATGTTCAAAAGTAAAAATGCATTATGTTGATATTGATATTTATGTGTATATCATGTAAAAGTTGTCACAATTCTGGAATCCTCTAAAAGGCTACATCATTTCTAGACAAGAAAAGGCAAATAAGGATCTATATCGCTATATGATGTTATCAAACCCTTTTGAGTACAAAAATACCTTTTGATTTGAATTGATTTGGTGAAATTGGTTCAGTTTTTTTGTTTTCAATGTGAAGATCATACCGGAAACAAAATTCTGATAACAGTTTATGTTTTTTGGTACCTCAACAAAGTAATATTGTGATACAAATATGTTTATAGCAACATACATTTAAAATGAGGCATGATCTTCAAATTGCCAAAAAAAATTATATGAGCATGTTTTTCTTTCATATAATTCCTTAACTTTTAAACAGATGATAATCAGTAAAGAAAGGAAGGCCTATAAACCTGGACCAAAACCTGTAAGGGATAATACGAAACTGAGCTTCAGAAGTACCAATAAGAAGACTGATCCATTTCAACATTTGAGTGACAGGAAAAATAAACATGTGAAGAAATCAAGCAAACAAAATCATTTCAGATTTGATGAGAAAACAAAAGGACAACCAAAAGGAAATAAAACTTTTAATACAAAAGATAAGAAAACGAAAAGCAAGAAAATGAATAAATGATACTGGAATTTAAAATTGTTTTTAATTTTGTCCAATTTTGAGGATTAAAGTTGGTAATTCAATTCCAGAGCATAGGAGTTTGTCATTATGTTGTTTTATGCTTATTTTTTGGTGAATGCAATCAAAACCCTTTGCTTCTGATATGATTTCTATATCACTTCTTTGATAGTTCAAACAAAATAGTGCAGTGAAGTGATCATATTAAGATCTTATCCAGTCAATGCCATGCAATTTGTTGATGATATGTAACCCATATGTTATATATATTTCTCTTATTCTTCGTTAATTTATCCCTTTCTGCACCCATTGTATAGACAAAATTTAATCAACGTGTGGTTTGTTTGATCTCAGTACTTCATTGGTTAAAATCCGATTATGACTATGAATTTTCTTGCTTTCCTCTGAATTTCCTATTGTGACAACATGAAAAAAGGCGACCATGCCTGATGACGTCACATCTTTTTTGCAGATCATTCGAAAAGAAGGAATAAGTTTGCCTGCATAATGTTAGAAAATCATTAGAGAAACAGATTCCACCACCAAATCTCATGTAATATGATATTTATCCATTCTCGACAGTTAAATTTTAAATATTTAAAACGCTGGGCAAGCCTCATGTTTTAAATTTGAAAATTTGACTGTCTCGAATGGATAAATATTGTATTACACTCGATGACTTGATGCAGTGGTACAATCTATATATATATATATATACAGATTGTTCAACTGCATCCAGTGTGATACAAAATTTATCCACTCGAGACAGTTAAATATTCAAATTTAAAATCTGATGCTTGCAGAGTGTTTTAAATGTTTAAAAGTTAACCCTAGAGAGTGGATAAATATCATATTACACCAGATTTGGTGGTGGAAATGATTTAAAAAAAATATGATTCAAGATTATTCCTTCTTTTTGAATGATCTGCAAAAAGGTGTGTTCTTTCTATGTAACGTCATCAGACATGGTCGTCTTTTTTTATGCAGTCACAATAGGAAATTCAGACACAAGCAAGAAAATTTGACACCATTATTGGATTTTAACCAATGAAGATCTGAGATCAAATGAACCACATGTTGATTAATTTTTTTTAAACAATGGGTGCAGAAAGGGATAAATTGATGAAAATTAGAGAAATGTTGATATTTAATAACAGTATGATCAGTAATTGAATTAAAAAACCTGTCAAGAAAACATTTTTTATTAAAAATTACAAAAGTATTGCATGGTTTATGAATCTGTTATATAAAAAAAGAAGCTTAAACTACATATGTACAATCATGAACAATGGGAGATAACTCCAACTCAAATAATTTTTCATTTGCCTAGCAAACTACAATTCAATGTTTTATTTAAAAATTCACAAAATAACAAAGTGAAAGCAATCTTTGCCCTTCAGTGCTCTTAAGCACTTCAATTGCTTCATTATTCTAGCAAATATAGTAAAAATGTGTCCCATCTTTTCTTAAAAAGTCAAGATTTTAATTTATATACTGATTGTTTCTTCTATGACAAATTTATCCATAAATATGACAACTCAGCTACTGCAAGGTGTGTCTGGAAATTTAAGGTAAATAAAATCATAATTATAATATATTTATTGAATTCACAGGATATTACAATTGTCTTTTGTGTGTATTTCTGATTAACCCCCTTCTCTTTTGTGGGATAAGTTTAGTTGATAATATAGAAAACCAATGAAGCATGACTGGCGCGCACCCCCTCTTGGGGCAGTTAGTGACCCTCCCCCTTTTATGAAAATTTCTGGATCTGTCACTGTTTAGGGACATTCAGAAGCCCCAGGCGTACTCAACAATGTATTAGTTTTTGATTAGGGTTGTCTAATGGTAGGTCAATGATATTTTTGTATGCAGCTGTATTATCATTATCACATCTCATTTTCGTGAAGATTATTTGGCCCTGCCCCCTCAGTCATGGTCTACTGACTTTGAAACTTTTGCATAATTTACATGTATTAGTTTTTGATAAGGTTAGTTTATATATAACCAATAGAAGTAGGTACATGGTATTTGGTATCCAGTTATACAAGCATTGACACATCCAATTTCCATGCAGATTATTTTGCCTGCCCCTGATTCATGGTCTATCGACTTTTGCATAATTTACATGTATTAGTTTTTGATAAGGTCAGTGTATGACAATGGAGAACCTCTAGAAGTAGGTAAATGATATTTGGTATGCAGTTAAGTCTCAGTTATACAATAAAATTGAGAATGGAAATGGGGAATGTGTCAAAGAGACAACAACCTGACCATAGAAAAAACAACAGCAGAAGGTCACCAACAGGTCTTCAATGTAGCGAGTAATTCCCACAACCAGAGGCGTCCTTCAGCTGGCCCCTAAACAAATATATACTAGTTCAGTGATAATGAACGCCATACTAATTCCAAATTGTACACAAAAAACTAAAATTAAAATAATACAAGACTAACAAAGGCCAGAGGCTCCTGACTTGGGACAGGCGCAAAAATGCGGCGGGGTTAAACATGTTTATGAGATCTCAACCCTTCCCCTATACCTCTAGCCAATGTAGAAAAGTAAACGCATAACAATACGCACATTTAAAATTCAGTTCAAGAGAAGTCCGAGTCTGATGTCAGAAGATGAAACCAAAGAAAATAAACAAAATGACAATAATACATAAATAACAACAGACTACTAGCAGTTAACTGACATGCCAGCTCCAGACTTCAATTAAACTGATTGAAAGATTATGATTTCATTATACATAAATTTCTCTCATTAAAATTTAAAACATTGTTACATACACAAGTGAATCGTACAAGTTGAGATATATAAACACCGTAAGATGGTGACAAGGGAACGTCACCGTCTAAAAATGGATAATTAACGATAGGAAATGAAAAATCATCTCTTTTATCATAAATTTTAGTATTAAGCTTTGACACATCCCATTTCTATGGAGATTATTTGACCTCCCCCTCAGTCATGGTCTATTAACTTTTGCTTAGCTTACATGTATTAGTTAGTGATTAGGTCAGTTTATAGGGAATCATTATTGGTAAGTCAATAGAATTTAGTATTCACTAGTATTAGCATTAGCACATCTCATTTTCATGGAGATTGTTTGGCCTTTCCCCTTACACTAGGTATATTGATTTCCAAATACTAGTAAACATGTATTAGTTTCTGATTGGGTCAGTTTATTGGGAACAATTAGCAGTATGTCAATTATATTAGGTATGTATATGTATCACCATTGGCACATCTAATTTTCTATGGAGATCATTTGACCCTTCACCTTCAGTTATGGTTCATTGATTTTGAATATTTTAAATGACTTCATGTTAAACGTATTGCTATTTTAATGTCAACATTGAAAATTTTACTATCAAAATAACTAATTAATTAAGAAATAAGTTCAGTTACTGTGGTTAGTTTGTATATATAATTAAGAATCATTCGGCATTTACAATAGCTATATTATACGTCTAAGGAAAATAAACTGGAAACAAAATTATTTCTAGGCTATTCTTCAGTAGAAATATTTAGAATTCCCTTCTGGTTTATGTTTAGTGTTATATTTTTGGTATCTGATTGACTCCTTTTTCTCCTTACTTCAACCAACAGTTCATTTACTGCAGAACACATGCCACTAATTTCACCAATGACTGTATCTAGCTTTACAGTCAACCCATCTAGAGTATTTTCTTTTTTCACGTTTTGAAGTTTTTGAATCATGCTATCTTTCTCTCTGATATCTTCTACAAGTGATGTTATCTGCTCATCTAAAAGATTCCGGATTAAGCAGTTTTCTTCGCGTATAAATTGCAGATGCTTATCGTTTTGATATAGTTTTAGTTGTAAAGCATTGATATTTTTCAAAATATTTCCATAAGGAGACTGTTTTTGCTTGAAACCAGCATAAATCTGATCACTTGTACCATTCACTTCAGTGTTGGTTCTTTTGTCTTCTGTCATCATGGATGAAAGCTCCTTTCATGTGCACATTTTCATTTGCTTACCTTAAAAAAGAAGAAAACTGTTTGAAGGAAGAAAATCGAAAAAAAATATATATATTTGTAGGAAGAGTGTCGATAAACAGTCCATTTTTTCTCGCTTGATGGAGTCAAAAAGCAAGACATAGGTGTGCTGTTTCGAGCGGTATGATCAATGTTTTAGTTTGTGATTAGGGAAACACAAGTGGTAGGTCAATTATATTTGGTATGTAGTTGCATTAGCATTGGCACATTTCATTTCTATGGAGATTATTTGGCCCTGCCTCCTCAGTCATGGTCTTTTGACTTTGAAACATTTGCTTATTTTACATGTATTAAAATTGAGAATGGAAATGGGGAATGTGTCAAAGAGACAGCAACCCGACCATAGAAAAAACAACAGCAGAAGGTCACACAAACAGGTCTTCAATGTAGCGAGAAATTCATGCACCCTGAGGCGTCCTTCAGCTGGCCCCTAAACAAATATATACTACTTCAGTGATAATGAATGCCATACTAATTTCCAAATTGTACACAAGAAACTAAAATTAAAATAATACAAGACTAACAAAGGCCAGAGGCTCCTGACTTGGGACAGGCGCAACAATGCGGAGGGGTTAAACATGTTAATGAGATTTCAACCCTCCCCCTATACATTGTACCTCTAGCCAATGTAGAAAAGTAAACGCATAACAATACGCACATTAAAATTCAGATCAAGAGAAGTCTGAGTCTGATGTCAGAAGATGTAACCAAAGAAAATAAACAAAATGACAATAATACATAAATAACAACAGACTACTAGCAATTAACTGACATGCCAGCTCCAGACTTCAATTCAACTGATTGAAAGATTATGATTTCATCATATGAATATCAGGCACAATCCTTCCCGTTAGGGGTTTAGTATCATACCATCATAACATATATGAGAAGAACATAACAGTGTCATGCCAACAACTGTTTTTTGAATAAAGGTGTTTAGTTCCGATGCAAAAACCCTATAAGTGTATCAATATTAACGCCAAAATATGCAATCTTTAATGACCTGACAACAGTATCGTAACTATATCCCTTCTTAATAAGTCTATTTAAAGGTTTTGTTAGTTTCTGAGGTGAATACTGACATTTTTATGCTTTATTAAGAATATTTCCATAAAAAATTGGATGTGAAATACCTGAACGTATAAGAAGTCTGCATGTTGAGCTATATTTACGAATGATGTCTTTATACCGATGATAAAATTTAGTAAATGTTTTGACTAGTTTGTGATATCGAAAACCCTGGTGTAATAATTTTTCAATAATACATAAATTTCTCTCGTTAAAATCTAAAACATTGTTACATACACGAGCGAATCGTACAGGTTGAGATATATAAACACTATAAGATGGTGACAAGGGAACGTCACCATCTAAAAATGGATAATTAACGATAGGAAATTAAAAAATCATTAGTTTGTGATTAGTAGAAATGGGAAGATGTGGTATGAGACAACTCTCCATCCAAGTAACAATTTATAAAAGTAAACCATTGTAGGTCAAGGTACGGCCTTCAACACGGAGCCTTGGCTCACACAGAACTGCAAGCTATAAAGGGCCTAAAAAATAACTAGTGTAAAACCATTCAAACGGGAAAACCAACGGTCTTGTCTATATAAAAACGAGAAACAAGTATAAACTACATAAACAGACGACATGTACATCAGATTCCTGACTTAGGACAGGTGCAAACATTTGCAGCAGGATGAAACGTTTTAATGGTACCAAACCTTCTCCCTTTTCTGAAACAATATTATAACATCACAACATAGAAAGACACACTATAAAAATATCAATTGGAAGGCTTAAATTCATCAAAAAACGCAAATTAAGTTTCTTCATCCAGCTTTTTTTTGCTCAAAACTCTATTTCCGTCTTTTTTTCAAATTCCCTCCTAGCCTCCTGGAAAAAAAATGTTGGCTCCCTCATGACTTTAATAAATAGCAAATTTTAATATACTAAGCAACATGCATCAAAATCCAAAAAAACATTTTACCTTTCTGGAACATAAAATGCATTTTATTTTTATATTTCGAGTGGATGCTAGGCCTTAAAACTTTTCCAAGTAGTTTTTGAGGTGGAAATACAGCCATTTTAGTCCATTTGTAATGAAGAACCTTAAAAAGAAAAATTCGCAATTCCGAAAAATAGTTTCTCGATTTATCATGTCATTCAATACAATTTACTATAACTAATATAATTACACGAGGGGATATCTTAAATTTTTTTCTAACATACTATATTTTGGTACCTTTTGTGGGGACCGAAACAAAAGAAATCTCAAAATTGAGGACATGAAATTTTTATTCCATCTACAAAAGACATTAGTGACGCTCGAACAAAAGAAGTTTATCGACTAAATACTAGTAAAGTACAAAGTGGAAGAGCACTTAGGACCCAGAATTCTGAAAGGTTATTTTATTATAACCCAAAATCTTTATTTATTTGACCTGCTACGGTTGCAGGTATTTCTTCAGTTTCATGACCCTTTGAGGAAATAACCAGGAGGCCTGGCCCCTTTTGTTGGAAAGATTTGGTTGATTATATAGGGAATCACTGAAGCATGGAGCGGGCTCCTCTTAGGTCAGTCTTTGCCCCCCCCCCCCCCCCCCCCTTTATGAAAAGTTCTGGATCCGCCACTGAATGTGACGGGCAAATTCATCATTTACAACTTAACCCCCCTCTTGTCCATAACCAAATTATAGCAACAATATGTTTGTTTTAAATCAGCTTGGTTATCATGATACTTTTCTTCAAGGGGATGACCATTGACCTTCGGTGATCTTCGGTGCAAGAAGGTATTTTCGATCTCGGTTTGTCTTTCCACAACTATATCCTGCAATGTCCTGCATCTTGTTGGACAGATTTTTTATTTTCATGCTGTCTTGGGAAAAGTGTTTTGTCTAGTTGTAACCTGGCCACATATCTATTTCCAAAATTATTGTCCGCTTTCTCGAATTTCAAATATACGTTACAGGCTATCTTTCAATAAAAACATATTAAGTAGAAAACAACATTATCAATATAAATTAATGAACATACCTTAGGTGCATGTACTCGAATAATATCCAGTTCACTAAGAGTCTATATCCTATTTATAAAAAAAAATATATATACAAAAAAGATATATATATAAAAAAAAATGCAATATTGTAATGCTGGTTTGTTTCATATCAGATCTAAAATATGTATCAAAACATTTTCACCTTTAAAATATACAATATATAATTACTTGGAATAGATCCAAGTGGGAGTTTAAACCCGACGTTAACTGTAAAGTTTCACCGACTCCGATTCTATATAAATAGATAATTTTTGTTGTTGTCACAAGAAATCTCGAAAAAATGATATCAGAATAGTTGACACATTTAAATTAGGGACCATCTCAAAACAAGAATGTGTCCAAAGTACACGGATGCCCCACTTGCACTATCCTTTTCCATGTTCCATGGACTGTAAAAATTGGGTAATAATCTAATTTGGCATTAAAATTAGAAAGATTATACTATAGGGAACATATGTATTAAGTTTCAAGTTGATTGGACTTCAATTTCATCAAAAACTACCTTGACCAAAAACTTTAACCTGAAACTCCCACTTTCATTTTCTATATTTAGTGAACCGTGAAATTGGGGTCAAAAGTCTAATTTGGCTTTAAAATTAGAAAGATCATATCATAAGCAACAAGTGTACTAAGTTTCAAGTTGATTGGACTTCAGCTTCATCAAAATTTACCTTGACCAAAAACTTTAACCTGACGGACGAACGGACGGTACGACGCACAGACGGACGGAGGCACAGACCAGAAAACATAATGCCCCTCTACTATCGTAGGTGGGGCATCAAAAATAAAATAATTTATGTTGATTTACACGTTACAATAACAACTTTTATCATTGCTGTCTAAGCGCGTATCCAGCCAATTTATAAGAGGGGGACAAGGGGTTTAACTTTTATGCTGTAATGGGGCAATTTAATTCTTTGTTATCTGTTATTTTGAAAATATATTTGCTGTTAGCTGTTATTGTCTTATTCTTTGTTAGCTGTTATTGGGCTTTTAGTTTTTTTGTTATCTGTTATTGTGATAATGTATTTGCTGTTAACTGTTATTGAAAATTGGAATGTTAGCATTTTTTTGACAGTCAATATTCGGTATAAATTGAAGATCATTAGACATTGGGGTCTACCACTACTAATATGTTTGTCCCGTATTCAGAGAAGGATTCCATTAACATATACCCATTTCAGAAGTGAGGTCCAGGACAATTCAAGTATATCTTATGATTATCCTTTGTAATAAATTCCATTTTTTTATGAATGTGTATTTTTTGTATGAGAATAATGTTCCTTGTTTCCCGTACGAACATATTAAATTAAAACAATTCTTTAATATGACAAATAGGAAAACATATGGCCAGGAATATCTGACAAGGATCTCAATTAAGGACTAGGTCCTAACAACCACTTAACCTGTTATATAACATGGTACATATACTCAGCTCTGTGATTCTTTTCAAAGCAGAACCAAATGCATTGCACAATGAATTTCCAACCAATGCATCTACTTGGGTCCGAAGCTGCACATAACTCATTACAAACAAAGATTTATTTCGTTTCAAGCCATTGTTTCCCTACTAAACTGTATTCTACTTACTAGTACATTTGGTATAATCAAAAACCACAGCTGATAAAAAATTGTTCAAATAAGGCCTTTGAAAATAGTGGAATAAATTGCTTTTGGAGTGTGAAAATTCAGTTGAAGTACTTGATAAATTGCATGCTTATAATTGGTGCTTTTTATTTGTCTACCCTATATACAACTTTGCCTCATAGTCTTATTAAGAAAAATTCACACACCTCATTAAATGGTCATTTAGAAAAAGTCAGAATATTCAAACTCTTTTAGGTCATTTTTTTATTAGCAACAAAGGGAGCTTCAGTCAATATATATAAACAATACACCAACGTTTCATGAGAACTGCTGAAAGCATTTTTGAGTTATTTTTGAAAACTAGAAAATACCACCTTTTTCTAATGAATAAAATCCCTTAACTCAATAACATAAAATCTAAAATTAATAAAAATCGAAAAGGAGTTTACAACAATAGATATATTAAACATTTCAGCAAAGTTTCATGAGAACTGATGAAAATATTTTTTGTGTTAATGTCTGAAAACTGGAAAATCCCCCCTTTTTAATTAATAAAACCCGTTAACTCGGAAACGTAAAATCTAAAATTTATAAAAATTGAAAGCGACCTCATGTTAATAGAGACAAGAGTGCACACGCTGAAATGTCTCGCCTTCTATACTAATCATTGATATTATGTTGATAGTCCTAAGTATAAAGCTAAGCTTTATTACAACTGTCACATAAACTTAACATTAACCAAGATAACTAAACAAAGACCAATGAACCTTGAAAAAGAGGTCCAGGTCAGATGAACCATGCCAGGCAGACAGGTACAGCTAACAATGCTTCTATACAACATATATAGTTGACACATTACTTTTAGTTTAAGAAAAATAGACCAAAACACAAAAACTTAACACTGCAATGAACCGTGAAAATGAGGTCACGGTTGAATAAAACCTGCTCGACTGACATAAAGATCATAAAATATTTCCATACACCAAATATAGTTGACCTATGGCATATAGCATTAGATACAAAGACCAAAACTCAAAAACTTAACTTTGACCACTGAACCATGAAAATGAGGTCAAGGTCACATGACATCTGCCCGTTAGACATGTACACTTAACAATCATTCCATACACCAAATATAGTAGACCTATTGCATATGGTATGAGAAAAACAGACTAAAACACAAAAATTTAACTATAACCACTGAACCATGAAAATGAGGTCAAGGTCAGATGACACCTGCCAGTTGGACATGTACACCTTACAGTCCTTCCATACACCGAATATACTAGCCCTATTGCTTATAGTATCTGAGATATGGACTTGACCACCAAAACTTAACCTTGTTCACTGATCCATGAAATGAGGTCGAGGTCAAGTGAAAACTGTCTGACAGACACGAGGACCTTGCAAGGTACGCACATATCAAATATAGTTATCCTATTACTTATAATAAGAGAGAATTCAACATTACAAAAAATTTTAACTTTTTTTTCAAGTGGTCACTGAACCATGAAAATGAGGTCAAGGACATTGGACATGTGACTGACGGAAACTTCGTAATATGAAGCATCTATATACAAAGTATGAAGCATCCAGGTCATCCACCTTCTAAAATATAAAGCTTTTAAGAAATGAGCTAACGCCGCCGCCGTAGCCGCCGCCGCCGGATCAAGCACTATCCCTATGTCGAGCTTTCTGCAACAAAAGTTGCAGGCTCGACAATAAACCATTCACCAAAAATTCCTTGCTTTGTGAAAGCATTTTTGAGATATAATCAGAAAACTGAAAAAAAACACCAATTTTATTGAATAAAATCCCATTACCCAGAAACTTAAAATCTAAAATTTATAAAAAAAAAAGAAAAAAAAGGGAGCTCACGTCAATAGATAGAAACAAATTGGTTAAAGAGTTTTTGAATTAATGTCTGACAACAGACGGACACCAGTATACCATAAATACGTTCCGTAAACGAGCATCATTTAAAAAAATATTATAATATATTGAGTAGTAATTTAAACACATTCTAGATACATAAATTAATACGAAAAACAAAGTCATAGAAAATGGAATGCATTAAAAAGGATTATATCCGTAATAAGAAATACTGATTTATCAAAGACCGAATCATTTTAATATTTCATTTACTGTTATCTGTTTTTGTCCATTTTAATTCCTTGTTATCTGTTATGAGCCAAATCAATTTGCTGTTTTGCTGTTATTGGGACCCCCCTTGCCCCCCTTCTATAATGTTTAATTTCATATTGTTTCTAAACATGTATTTATGTTTTGTCTATTATGATTTGTTTGTAATTGATATGCCCATAAGGGCTCTTTGATTAGGAAATAAACATATTTGATTTGATTTGATTTGATTTGACTAATGAATATGCGGATTATGTACTGTATTCTATAAATAGCCTGAAATATCTGTTCTAAATTTAGATTTTATGTTTCCAAATCTTTATTAAGGTTAAACGAGTTAAATTCATTTATGTATTGACAAATATGTTGCACACAATATATTAACAAGAGAGCACCATGAGGTGTGTATGTATACAACAATGTACATATACATTCTTATATGAATATCACTAGCCTTAGATGAATGGTTCATCATAACAAACGGACAAAATTAATATCATGGCCGAATTTTCAACTAAACAAATACTCTGTGTGCATACTAACCTGTGCAGTTTGGAAAGTTTTAAGCCCTAGCATCCACTAGATATATAAAAGTTAAATGTATTTTGCATATTAGAAAGATGAAATCTTTTTTGGATTTTATTTGGCATTTTTTCCCTTCCTGTAGAAGGTGAAAAAATAAACCAAGTTGGGATATAATTAACTTTGAGATGCTCCCTCTCAGGTAAGAACTGGTTTTTCTTGTATTGAATGTCCTTGATTGGCATGGACAATAGATATCTACACATTTATATGTGAGTTACAGCAGATTTCAGTCAGTATGTAGCTAATGGTAATATCTTTGGTTAGCTTGCTTGTTAGCTGAACCGTGAAGTCATTGTTAGGTAAGGTATACTACCCTCCTTTTAAAGTAGCTTAGTCCTACAGAGAGATAGATTTTTTTATCTGTTGGGCTAGTCTACTATTAAAGGAGGGAAGTTTACCTTACCTAACAATGACTTCGACACGGTTCAGCTAACAAGCAAGCTAACCAAAGATATTACGATTAGCTACATACTGACTGAAATCTGCTGTAAAAAGTTTATCTGAGTGGACAGTATCAATGTAATGCAGGTGTTGTTTATTTTTACATCTTCTACAGGAAGGAAAAAAATGCCCATCAAAATGAGGGCCCTCATGGGGTTTTTGATTATGTGATTACTTGGCCATTTTTTTAATGATTATTTGATTATTAAGCCAAATATTTCATGATTATTTGATTACCTAGGACTGTATTTTTAGTTTATGATTATTTGATTACTAAAGATAAGCAAATATTTAATGATTATGTGATTATATTGGCAAAAAAATGGTGATTATGTGATTACTAGGACCCCCCCCATGAGGGGCCTCCAAAATCCAAAAACGATTTTATCTTTTCGGAGCACAACAATTAAGCATTTAACTTTCATATATCCAGTGGATGCCAGGCCTTAAAACTTTCCAAACTTCACAGGTAAGTCTGTACACTGAATAGTTTTAGAGGTGAAGATACGGCCATATTTGTCCATTTTTTATGATGAACCTCAATCATGTTAATTTCTTTGAATGAATTAATTTCAATCGTTCAGCATCAAAATGCATCACCTGTTGAAACCTTTAAGCTTTTCCCCCAACACTGTGTTTTATTCATAAATGGACGTAATACAACTACTTACCGGGTATTGAAATAATAACCCTACTAACCTGATATAGAATATACAGGCCTCCACGTGGTTGCTTTAAACCAATCATATTCCTAGAAATGTATAGCAGGTAAGATAAATAAGTTACAAATTTAAAAGAGGGACGAAAGATACTAAAGTGACAGTTAAACTCATAAATCAAAAATAAACTGACAACGCCATGGCTAAAAATGAAAAAGACAAACAGACAAACAAATTAATAGTACACATGACACAACATAGAAAACTAAAGAATAAACAACACGAACTTTATACTGTTTTTTTCTACTTTTGGATGCAAAATATGTCATGACAAATGCTTTGTGATTAATAACAGCAATATTTATAAAGACACTTGTTGCTTGTGTCCAAGTCCATGCTTCCAAACCATATCAAACGCTTTTCAAGATTTATGAATAACCTATTGTGACTATTTCCGTTTTCAAATATTATTAACCAATTTTTTTCCATCATGCATTCGTTTCAAATTAATTCACCGCTTTTGTTTTGAAAGAAAAACGTAGTTTATCAATATACCGTTTTAGTCTATGTTTAACTCATGCTCTTCAACTTCGTACTTTATTTGGCCTTTTTAACTTTAACTTTTTTGGATTCAATCTTTTGATTTTGAATAGTCCAATTTGAAGTATGATCGTAGGCATTCCAGGTTATAGATGGAAATAAAAATATAATTGAAAATAAAACAAAAATAAATCTGAGTGTCCTTCTCAAAGATGGAGACTAGATTATACTTCCTGTGAGCCCGGTGTCAATTTTCGCTAATAACCAAAAACGAATTAAAGTCAAATAAAATGAAACATTTAAACAAATAAATAAATGTATTGGATTTTTTTTACATTTTCTCTGAGGGTAACACAATGATTCGTTTTAAATCCCTAAAAATACCAAGAGGCAAATTTGAATTGTTGCCTGTTTAGTTAAGATTGCCATAGTATATGTTATCGTTTTAACTGACCATAATCTGGTAAATAAACTTTATGTGTATCCCATGATTGACATCGAAGCTTCAGAAACTACTCTACTATAACTTGATGGTAATGATCTTCAGTTAAAAAATAAATTTAAAACGGGGACCTAACCCAGAATAAAGGATTATGGACTTTCCGATACGATTTTCCTTTGATTTCAGTAGTTATGTGATTTTACTTTTGTCAGTTCCATACGACTGTCACCAAAGGGAGAGGTTTAGCGCTATAAAACCAGGTTTAATCCACCATTTTCTACATTTGAAAATGCCTGTACCAAGTCAGGAATATGACAGATCTTGTCCATTCGTTTTTGATGTGTTTTGTCATTTGATTTTGCCATGTGATTATGGACTTTCCGATTAGATTTTTAGTATTTTTGTGATTTTACTTTTTTTTCCAACTTTAAATAACCATATTTAAATGCATTGATTGTCAATAAAAAGGGAGGGTCACCTCGCCCTTTTTTGTGTTGAGACCTCCAGCACTTTTCAAAATGGCTGATCCGCCCCTGATGTGATTTGGTGTAAATTTTTAAAAAGGGGACCAAACCTAGGATGAGCAGGAGCGGATTCAGTCATTTTTAAAAAGGGTCATATATAACCCAGGATAAAGGGTTCGACCTAACCCAGGATAAGCAGGGGATGATCCAGCCAATTTCAAAAAGGGGGACCTAACCCAGGATAAAGGGTCAGTTCCAACTAATATCCCTATTCAAATACATAAATCGTCAATAAAAAGAGGGAGGGTTTAACCTCCGGAATCTAAGACCTCCCCCTGGATCCGCCACTGACCAAAGACTTTAATATAATATAATGTGTACAAACCTGACGTCAAATTATGTACTATAGAAGAATAAATAATATCACATTTCCTCCAAATCAACTGCTGTAACATTACATTACAATAATCCAAATACAATTATATTGCAATGTCAATGGAAGAAGTTCACGCGCAAATGTCATGTGTTACTTAAACGGGAAACACAAAAAAGAATTTTAGGTGAATGTTGTCATTCGCATTCCGATCAATTTACACAGTTCAATAAAATATATATGCTAACTATATTTATATTGGTTTTAAATTTCGTTACTTCATCAGAAAATTGATTTGTTTCTAGCAGAAAACGCAAAATAATTACAATTTAACTCGACACTTCACTTCTTAACACCCCATACAATAAAATGGTATGTGCAAACGATTAAAACGATTTCCTAATATTGATAAAGATGAATTAAATACGTAGAATAAGAGTTGTACACACTGAAAAAAGATCAGAGATCAAGCCCTATGTTTATTAAATTTGCTTGCATAACAATGCGTAATAACCTTGAAGTTGAAACGAACAACGATTACGTGTATCCTGTCAACCCCTAAAAACCTAATATTGTCTTCTTGACTACTTCCGCGATTCGTGGTCTGACAAAATGATATATTCTTATAGTGTATGTTAAATATACTCGATTTAGTTTTCCTATTATTTTTTTGATGCATTAAATACTGTTGCCTCCTTCCATTTTGTTTAGCTCTATTCAGTGTTTTGTTTCTATTATTCAAACCCTTTTGGCATTACGATTTCTTCAAAGGTACAAACATTTTTTTTTTAATATTTTAGTTGTTATGGTTCTAAAATTGGCTTTTTCTTTTATCGTTCTATTCTTTATATTACACAAGCATGTTTATTTTAGTGTCCCTTGTTGTGTCGCGGGCATTGGTACGTTAAAATTTGTGTTTGCCCTAATTTTATTATAAAGGGTTGCATAAGTAAAACTTTTACATATTATTGAATAATTGTGTGTTAATGTGTTCTACATGTTGTCCATTTACAAAAAGAAATCAATAAATGATCTGGTGTATGAGGTAATAGTAGTAAGTAAAAATATAAATGAAAATAAGACAAAATAAATCTAAGTGTCCTTCTCAAAGAAGGAAAATAGATAATACTTCATCACAGCCCGATGTCAATCATCACGAAAAAATGCCAAACACGAATTATACGTTAAAAAATTAAAGTTATTGAACTTTCATTCACATTCTTTGGGTCTCGCAAAATATTTTGTGTTTTTAAATCACATGAAATATAAGAACCCAATTTGGGTTGTTGCCCCTTGCCCAGTAAAGATTGCCGATACATTGGACATTGACTTCACTACCAATATGACTATAGAATTTAAAATTTGGTTAGAAATTTTATCTTTTATCCATTATTGACATCGTTGCTTCAGGAACTACTTTTACCTCCTGTTAAGGGCCCAATGAATGGAGGTCAGGTGCATGTGAGACATATTATGTTAACATTTTACTAGTTAATAAATGTGTTTTTCACTCGTAATTTGTACCTTGTATCTTTACACTTTTAAAATCTGCAAAAAGTGATGAAACCACTTGAATGGTTCATTTTTATTTAAGACAGAACTCAATGAGTTCTTCTCACTATAGGCATATATTATATATAAAAATGTTTAGACTTTATATTCTATAAAAAAACATATTGGAAAGTGAATGTATCAGTTATTATTTTATAGCTTGATTTCCATTATAAAAAGTAGATAAATTGATGATTTTTCTATAAGTGTCTTAGAATGGGATTCCTTTTACTATTCGTATGGTGATAATGAATCTGACATTATGGAAATTTTTCATAAACGTAACGCTTTTGTTCTAATTCATCTGCATATGCAGTGCTACATATAAACCAATCATTAATATCAGCCTACCTAGTGTGCACGCCAGACAAAAGACTTATCATTGGTGTTCGAATAAACAAATGGATAAAGTCCAAATAAAGTAGGAAGTTGAATAGCATTGAGAGCCAATGAATCCAAGAGTTTGGGGCAAGTAAATAATACTTAATCTTTTAAAGTGAGAGACAACAAATAATGTATCCTAAAAAATCAATGTTTTGTAAACAGTAAATTTAAAATTATGACCATAGCTAATGTCAACACAGACAATTGGGCTTGTGATATCTCCTGGCAGAAAAGCTGTTTCACCACGCCTCTTTTGGGGAGATTTAGAATATTCATAGAAAATTAATTTTGTTTACATACTGGTTCCCAGTTATGCTCTCTGTGTTCCATCTCATAGAGACAAAACTTAGGAGTGTTACCAGTAAATATACATGTGCATAATGTTTACATTAAAATCTGTGGTAACCATTCATTCGAGGTAAGGGTAGTTAAGAAATTAGTGTTAGTTTAACTCTGAAAAGTTCAGGGCATATACACGTAGAAAATATACCGTATATTTGAAAAAAATTGTAGTACATATGAACTTTCAATTCTACGATAAGATTTGTTTCAAAACTTCATAGTAAAAGTGGTATAGTTTGAGCCGTAAAAGGAGTTCGGGAAATTGCATTGTCAATATTTACAGAAATGCAACCTATAAGTTACTTTATTTTTCCCAGTTTAAGCGATCATTTGTACCTGTTATTTCTGTTTCATTTTTTATTATGTTAATTCTCTATCATGAATTTATATATATTATATTTTTTATATAACATCATCATAGAATATGTCAGAGAAACTTCTAATAAAACAAGGTAGTAGAAATGGCAGTTAACCAATAGCTTTCTTTTATAGCAACAGAAAACATAACTATGACATTAGTCAAAGCTGGAGGTGACAAACGGGAATGTCATGAACAAACTCGCGCGCTCGCTCAAGAAGAAGGAAATGCAGTAGGCCGGATGATGATATAGTTTTTACTCTTCCTAAAGCAATCATTTGTACTTGCTATTGCATACTTAGTTTTTCAAAATGTAAATTTTTCTAATATGAATATGTATATTATTTGTGTGAAATATCAACATTAAAAAAAATATGTAAGAAGGACTTGTAATATATTATAAGGTAGAAGAAAGAAGTGTTTACCAAAAGTTTCCGTTTACGGCAACGTCAACACAGACAATTGGGCTTGTGGTATCTCCTGGAAGAAAATCTCCTCCAGCAGTGGTATCGACCTAGTATTTGTAAATAAACTCATCATACATACCAAGAGTATTTGTTTTGTTTGTTAATGCGAAAAAAAGTATGAAGTTGGGTTCCTTCAAGAAAAATGAAATGTAGCAGAACGGAAAATGATATAGTTGAAAGAATACACAGATTATTTTATAACCATTACACTCAATCCTTGAAACAGTGTTGAATGCATAAAAATTCATCGGTTTAACACCAAAATAAGTTCAACTATTCCTGAAACTAAAATCAAAATTCCAGATAGAAAATTTGTTTGTTTGTCACTAAAGCACTTGGTTCCGCTAATTATAAACGAATGAAAAAATATACGTAAAGATAAGTCAATAAATGGACGAAACATATAATAAGTTACTACATCTTTCTCTTTCAAGAGCAAATTTGTTACTACTTTCGCCTACTTAGAGATTTGTGTTATGTAAATTCTTTGTTATAAATATCAATAATTTTGATAATTTAACAATATTATAGAATATGTTGGATGGACATGTAGTATATGATAAGGTACAAGAAAGTAGAGTTAACCCAAACCAAAAGCTACCTTTTATGGCAACAGAAAACATAATTATAGTCATGGTCAAACCTTGAGGAAACGAACAGGAATGTTACGAGAAAATTCGTGTGTTTTTATAACAAGAATGAAATGAAGCTGCCGGAAATTGACCTAACTTTAAGAAAACGCATGGCAGATTATTTTAAACCAATACATCAAATCCTTGAAACAGTGTTGGTTTCGTCATTACTCGTCAATCAATCAAATAACTCGAAACATGTATGGAACTGAACTTAAGAGCTTAGAACGATTATTCAGAAACGAGACAAAAAATACCAAAATATTAGTCAGTAAAATGACGACTCATACTATATATAAGTTACTGTATATTCCCAGTTTAAGCGATCATTTGTACCTGCTATTTCTGTTTCAGTTTTTTTTTATGTTAATTCTCTATCATGAATTTATATATATTATTTTTGTTATATAACATCATCATAGAATATGTCAGAGAAACTTCTAATATAACAAGGTAGTAGAAATGGCAGTTAACCAATAGCTTTCTTTTATAGCAACAGAAAACATAACTATGACCGTGGTCAAAGCTGGAGGTGACAAACGGGAATGTCATGAACAAACTCGAGCGCTCGCTCAAGAAGAAGGAAATGCAGTAGGCCGGATGATGATATAGTTTTTACTCTTCCTAAAGCAATCATTGTACTTGCTATTGCCTACTTAGTTTTTTAAAATGTTATTTTTTCTATTATAAATATGTTTATTATTTGTGTGATATATCCACATTTTAAAAAATATGTAAGAAGGACTAGTAGTATATTATAAGGTAGAAGAAAGAAGTGTTTACCAAAAGTTTCCGTTTGCGGCAACGTCAACACAGACAATTAGGCTTGTGAAATCTCCTGGAGTAAATCTCCTCCAGCAGTGGTATCGACCTAGTATTTGTAAATAAACTCATCATACATACCACGAATATTTATTTCGTTTGTAAATGCGAAAAAAGTACGAAGTTGGGTTCCTTCAAGAAAAATGAAATGCAGCAGAACGGAAAATGATATAGTTGAAAAAATACGCAGATCATTTTATAACCATTACACCAAATCCTTGAAACTGTGTTGAATGCATAAACATTCATCGGTTTAACACTTCCGCGATTCGTGGTCTGAAAAAATGATATATTCTTATAGTGTATGTTAGATATAATCGATTTAGTTTTCCTAGTATTATTTTGATGCATTAAATAATATTGCCTCCTTCCATTTTGTTTAGCTCTATTGTGTGTTTTGTTTCTATTATTCAAACCCTTTTGTCATTACGATTGCTTCAGGTACAAACATTTTTTTTATATTTTAGTTATTATGGTTTTAAAATTGGCTTTTTCTTTTATCGTTCTATTCTTTATATTACACAAGCATGTTTTATTTTAGTGTCCCTTGTTGTGTCGCAGGTATTGTTACGTTAAAAATTTGTGTTTGCCCTAATTTTATTATAAAGGGTTGCATAAGTAAAACTTTTACATATTAATGAATAATTGTGTGTTTATGTGTACAACATGTTGTCAATTTACAAAAAAGAAATCAATTATAAATGATCTGACGACTTGGGTGTATGAGGTAATAGTAGCAAGTAAAAATATAAATGAAAATAAGACAAAATAAATCTAAGTGTCCTTCTCAAAGAAGGAGACTAGATAATACTTCATGATAGCCCGATGTCAATCGTCACGAAAAAATGCCAAACACGAATTATACGTTAAAAGATTAAAGTTATTGAACTTTCATTCACATTCTTTGGGTCTCGCAAAATATTTTGTGTTTTTAAATCACATGAAATACAAGAACCCATTTGGGCTGTTGTCCCTTGCCCAGTAAAGATTGCCGATACATTGGCCAATGACTTCACTACCAATTTGACTATAGATTTTAAAATTTTGTTAGAAATTTCAGTTAACCAATAGCTTTCTTTTATAGCAACAGAAAACATAACTATGACCGTGGTCAAAGCTGGAGGTGACAAACGGGAATGTCATGAACAAACTCGCGCGCTCGCTCAAGAAGAAGGAAATGCAGTAGGCCGGATGATGATATAGTTTTTACTCTTCCTAAAGCAATCATTTGTACTTCCTATTGCATACTTAGTTTTTCAAAATGTAATTTTTTCTATTATAAATATGTATATTATTTGTGTGAAATATCAACATTAAAAAAAATATGTAAGAAGGACTTGTAGTATATTATAAGGTAGAAGAAAGAAGTGTTTACCAAAAGTTTCCGTTTACGGCAACGTCAACACAGACAATTAGGCTTGTGAAATCTCCTGGAAGAAAATCTCCTCCAGCAGTGGTATCGACCTAGTATTTGTAAATAAACTCATAATACATACCACGAATATTTGTTTTGTTTGTAAATGCGAAAAAAAAAGAAAAATGAAATGCAGCAGAACGGAAAATGATATAGTTGAAAAAATACGCAGATCATTTTATAACCATTACACCAAATCCTTGAAACAGTGTTGAATGCATAAACATACATCGGTTTAACACTTCCGCGATTCGTGGTCTGGAGAAAAGATATATACGTATAGTGTATGTTAAATATAATCGATTTAGTTTTCGTAGTATTATTTGATGCATTAAATAATGTTGCCTCCTTCCATATTGTTTAGCTCTATTGTGTGTTTTGTTTCTATTATTCAAACCCTTTTGGCATTACGATTTCTTCAGGTACAAACTTTTTTTTTATATTTTAGTTGTTATGGTTTTAAAATTGGCTTTTTCTTTTATCGTTCTATTCTTTATATTACACAATCATGTTTTATTTTAGTGTCCCTTGTTGTGTTGCGGGTATTGTTACGTTAAACATATGTGTTTGCCCTAATTTTATTATAAAGGGTTGCATAAGTAAAACTTTTACATATTATTGAATAATTGTGTGTTTATGTGTACTACATGTTGTCAATTTACAAAAAAGAAATCAATTATAAATGATCTGACGACTTGGGTGTATGAGGTAATAGTAGCAAGTAAAAATATCAATGAAAATAAGACAAAATAAAGATAAGTGTCCTTCTCAAAGAAGGAGACTAGATAATACTTCATGATAGCCCGATGTCAATCATCACGAAAAAATGCCAAACACGAATTATACGTTAAAAAATTAAAGTTATTGAACTTTCATTCACATTCTTTGGGTCTAGCAAAATATTTTGTGTTTTAAAATCACATGAAACTTAAGAACCCAATTTTGGCTGTTGCCCCTTGCCCAGTAAAGATTGCCGATGCATTGACCAATGACTTCACTACCAATTTGACTATAGAATTAAAAATTTGGAAAGAAATTTTTATCTTTTATCCATTATTGACATCGTAGCTTCAGGAACTACTTTAACCTCATGTTAAGGGCCCAATGAATAGAGGTCAGGTGCATGTGAGACATATTATGTTAAAATTTTACCAGTTAATAAATGTGTTTTTTCTCTTTTAATTGTAAGCGTGTTTACCTTGTATCTTTACACTTTTAAAATCTGCAAAAAGTGATAAAACCACTTGAATGTTTCATTTATATTTAGGACAGAACTCAATGAGTTCTTCTCAATATAGGCATATATTATATATAAAAATGTATATACTTTATATTTTATAAAAAAATATTGGAACGTGAATGTATCAGTTATTATTTTATAGCTTGATTTTCATTATCAAAGAAGGTAAATTGATGATTTTTCTATAAGTGTCTTAGAATGGGATTCCTGTTACTGTTCGTATGGTGATAATGCATCTGACATTATGGAAATTTTTCATGAACGTAATGCTTTTGTTTTAATTCATCTGCATAGGCAGTGCTACATATAAACCCATCATTGATATCAGCCTACATAGAGTGCACGCCAGACAAAAAAAGACTTATCATTGGTGTTCGAATAAAGAAATGGATAAAGTCCAAAAAAAGTACGAAGTTGAATAGCATTGAGAGCCAATGAATCCAAGAGTTTGGGGCAAGTAAATAATCCCTTATATTTTCAAGTGATAGAAAACAAATGATGTATCCTAAAAAATCAAAGTTTTGTAAACAGTAAATTTTAAATTATGACCATAGCTAATATCAACACAGACAATTGGGCTTGTGATAACTCCTGGAAGAAAATCTCCTCAAGCAGTGGTATCGACCTAATGTTTGTCAATAAACTCAACATACATACCGCGACTATTTGTTTTGTTTGTTAATGCGATAAAAAGTACGAAGTGGGGTTCCTTCAAGAAAAATGAAATGTAGCAGAACGGAAAATGATATAGTTGAAAGAATACACAGATAATTTTATAACCATTACACCAAATCCTTGAAACAGTGTTGAATGCATAAACATTCATCGGTTTAACACCAAAATAAGTTCAACTATTCCTGAAACTAAAATCAAAATTCCAGATAGAAAAATTGTTTGTTTGTCACTAAAGCACTTGGTACCCCTTATTATAATCGAATGAAAAAATATACGTAAAGATAATTCAATAAATGGACGAAACATATAATAAGTTTTGGACCTGTTTGATTATATCTCTTCATCTTTTATATAAGCTTTGAATTTCAAATATTTTGGCCACGAGCATCACTGAAGAGACATGTATTGTCGAAATGCGCATCTGGTGCAAGAAAATTGGTACCGTTAATGTTATTACTACATCTTTCTCTTTCAAGAGCAAACTTGTTACTACTTTCGTCTACTTAGAGATTTTTGTTATGTAAATTCTTTGTTATAAATATCAATGATTTTGGTAATTTAACAGTGTTATAGAATATGTTGGATGGACAAGTAGTATATGATAAGGTAGAAGAAAGTGGAGTTAACCCAAACCAAAAGCTACCTTTTATGGCAACAGAAAACATAATTATAGTCATGGTCAAACCTTGAGGAAACGAACAGGAAAGTTACGAGAAAATTCGTGTTTCTTCAACAAGAATGAAATGTGGCTGTCGGAAATTGACCTACTTTTAAGAAAACGTATGGCAGATTTTTTTAAACCAATAATCAAATCCTTGACACAGTGTTGGATTCGTCATTGCTCATCAAACAATCAAAAAAGTCTAAACATGTCTGGAACTGAACTTAACAGCTTAGAACGATTATTCAGAAACAAGACAAACAATACCAAAATATTTGTCAGTAAAATGACGACTCATACTATACATAAGTTACTTTATCTTTCCCAGTTTAAGCGATCATTTGTACCTGCTATTTTGTTTTTTATTTTTTCATGCGTATTCTCTATCATGAATTTATATATATTATATTTGTTATATAACATCATTATAGAATATGTCAGAGAAACTCGTAATATAACAACGTAGTAGAAATGGCAGTTAACCAATAGCTTTCTTTTATAGCAACAGAAAACATAACTATCTCGGTGGTCATAGCTGGAGGTGACAGACGGGAATGTCATGAACAAATTCGAGCGCTCGCTCAAGAAGAAGGAAATGCAGTAGGCCGGATGATGATATAGTTTTTACTCTTCCTAAAGCAATCATTGTACTTGCTATTGCATACTTAGTTTTTTAAAATGTAAATTTACTATTATAAATATGTATATTATCTGTGTGATATATCAACATTATATAGTATGTAAGAATAACGTGTAGTAAATTATAAGGTAGAAGAAAGAAGTGTTCATCAAAAGTTTCCGTTTACGGTAACAGAAAACATACTTATGGTTATTGTAAAACCTGGAGGCGACAAATAGAATAATATTTCCAAAAAAAAATTCAAAGGTTTGTTAACAGTAAATTTATAATTTTGATCATAGCTAATGTCAACACCGACAATTGGGGTTGTGAAATCTCCTGGAAGAAATATCCTCCAGCAGTGGTTTCGACCTAGTATTTGTAAATAAACTCATCATACATACCACGAATATTTGTTTTGTTTGTAAATGCGAACAAAAGTACGAAGTTGGGTTCCTTCAAGAAAAATGAAATGCAGCAGAACGGAAAATGATATAGTTGAAAGAATACGCAGATCATTTTATAACCATTACACTTAATCCTTGAAACAGTGTTGAATGCATAAATTTTCATCGGTTTAACACCAAAATAAGTTAAACTATTCTTGAAACTAAAATCAAAATTCCAGATAGAAAAATTGATTGTTTGTCACTAAAGCATTTGGTTCCGCTAATTATAAGCGAATGAAAAAATATACGTAAAGATAAGTCAATAAATGGACGAAACATATAATAAGTTACTACATCTTTCTCTTTCAAGAGCAAACTTGTTACTACTTTCGCCTAATTAGAGATTTTTGTTATGTAAATTTCTTTGTTATAAATACCAATAATTTTGCTAATTTAATAATACTATAGAATATGTTGGATGGACATGTAGTATATGATAAGGTACAAAAAAGTAGAGTTAACCAAAACCAAAAGCTACCTTTTATGGCAACAGAAAACATAATTATAGTCATGGTCAAACCTTGAGGAAACGAACAAGAAAATTCGTGTGTTTTTATAACAAGAATGAAATGAAGCTGCCGGAAATTGACCTAACTTTAAGAAAACGCATGGCAGATTATTTTAAACCAATACATCAAATCCTTGACACAGTGTTGGTTTCGTCATTACTCGTCAATCAATCAAATAAGTCGAAACATGTATGGAACTGAACTTAAGAGCTTAGAACGATTATTCAGAAACGAGACAAAAAAATACCAAAATATTAGTCAGTAAAATGACGACTCATACTATATATAAGTTACTTTATCTTTCCCAGTTTAAGCGATCATTTGTACCTGCTATTTCTGTTTCAGTTTTTTTCATGTTAATTCTCTATCATGAATTTATTTATATTATTTTTGTTATATAACATCATTATAGAACATGTCAGAGAAACTTGTAATATAACAAGGTAGTAGGAATGGCAGTAAACCAATAGCTTTCTTTTATAGCAACAGAAAACATAACTATGACCGTGGTCAAAGCTGGAGGTGACAAACGGGAATGTCATAAACAAACTCGAGCGCTCGCTCAAGAAGAAGGAAATGCAGTAGGCCAGATATATAATGATATAGTTTTTACTCTTCCCAAAGCAATCATTTGTACTTCCTATTGCATACTTAGTTTTTCAAAATGTAATTTTTTCTATTATAAATATGTATATTATTTGTGTGAAATATCAACATTAAAAAAAATATGTAAGAAGGACTTGTAGTATATTATAAGGTAGAAGAAAGAAGTGTTTACCAAAAGTTTCCGTTTACGGCAACGTCAACACAGACAATTAGGCTTGTGAAATCTCCTGGAAGAAAATCTCCTCCAGCAGTGGTATCGACCTAGTATTTGTAAATAAACTCATAATACATATCACGAATATTTGTTTTGTTTGTAAATGCGAAAAAAAAAAGAAAAATGAAATGCAGCAGAACGGAAAATGATATAGTTGAAAAAATACGCAGATCATTTTATAACCATTACACCAAATCCTTGAAACAGTGTTGAATGCATAAACATTCATCGGTTTAACACTTCCGCGATTCGTGGTCTGAAGAAAATGATATATTCTTATAGTGTATGTTAAATATAATCGATTTAGTTTTCGTAGTATTATTTGATGCATTAAATAATGTTGCCTCCTTCCATATTGTTTAGCTCTATTGTGTGTTTTGTTTCTATTATTCAAACCCTTTTGGCATTACGATTTCTTCAGGTACAAACTTTTTTTTATATTTTAGTTGTTATGGTTTTAAAATTGGCTTTTTCTTTTATCGTTCTATTCTTTATATTACACAAGCATGTTTTATTTTAGTGTCCCTTGTTGTGTTGCGGGTATTGTTACGTTAAACATATGTGTTTGCCCTAATTTTATTATAAAGGGTTGCATAAGTAAAACTTTTACATATTATTGAATAATTGTGTGTTTATGTGTACTACATGTTGTCAATTTACAAAAAAGAAATCAATTATAAATGATCTGACGACTTGGGTGTATGAGGTAATAATAGCAAGTAAAAATATCAATGAAAATAAGACAAAATAAAGATAAGTGTCCTTCTCAAAGAAGGAGACTAGATAATACTTCATGATAGCCCGATGTCAATCATCACGAAAAAATGCCAAACACGAATTATACGTTAAAAAATTAAAGTTATTGAACTTTCATTCACATTCTTTGGTTCTAGCAAAATATTTTGTGTTTTAAAATCACATGAAACTTAAGAACCCAATTTTGGCTGTTGCCCCTTGCCCAGTAAAGATTGCCGATACATTGACCAATGACTTCACTACCAATTTGACTATAGAATTAAAAATTTGGAAAGAAATTTTTATCTTTTATCCATTATTGACATCGTAGCTTCAGGAACTACTTTAACCTCATGTTAAGGGCCCAATGAATAGAGGTCAGGTGCATGTGAGACATATTATGTTAACATTTTACCAGTTAATAAATGTGTTTTTTTCTCTTTTAATTGTAAGCGTGTTTACCTTGTATCTTTACACTTTTAAAATCTGCAAAAAGTGATAAAACCACTTGAATGTTTCATTTATATTTAGGACAGAACTCAATGAGTTCTTCTCAATATAGGCATATATTATATATAAAAATGTATATACTTTATATTCTATAAAAAAAGATATTGGAACGTGAATGTATCAGTTATTATTTTATAGCTTGATTTTCATTATCAAAGAAGGTAAATTGATGATTTTTCTATAAGTTCTTTAGAATGGGATTCCTTTTACTGTTCGTATGGTGATAATGCATCTGACATTATGGAAATTTTTCATGAACGTAATGCTTTTGTTTTAATTCATCTGCATAGGCAGTGCTACATATAAATCCATCATTGATATCAGCCTACATAGAGTGCACGCCAGACAAAAAAAGACTTATCATTGGTGTTCGAATAAAGAAATGGATAAAGTCCAAAAAAAGTACGAAGTTGAATAGCATTGAGAGCCAATGAATCCAAGAGTTTGGGGCAAGTAAATAATCCCTTATATTTTCAAGTGATAGAAAACAAATGATGTATCCTAAAAAATCAAAGTTTTGTAAACAGTAAATTTTAAATTATGACCATAGCTAATATCAACACAGACAATTGGGCTTGTGATAACTCCTGGAAGACAATCTCCTCAAGCTGTGGTATCGACCTAATGTTTGTCAATAAACTCAACATACATACCGCGACTATTTGTTTTGTTTGTTAATGCGATAAAAAGTACGAAGTGGGGTTCCTTCAAGAAAAATGAAATGTAGCAGAACGGAAAATGATAAAGTTGAAAGAATACACAGATAATTTTATAACCATTACACCAAATCCTTGAAACAGTGTTGAATGCATAAACATTCATCGGTTTAACACCAAAATAAGTTCAACTATTCCTGAAACTAAAATCAAAATTCCAGATAGAAAAATTGTTTGTTTGTCACTAAAGCACTTGGTACCCCTTATTATAATCGAATGAAAAAATATACGTAAAGATAATTCAATAAATGGACGAAACATATAATAAGTTTTGGACCTTTTTGATTATATCTCTTCATCTTTTATATAAGTTTTGAATTTCAAATATTTTGGCCACGAGCATCACTGAAGAGACATGTATTGTCGAAATGCGCATCTGGTGCAAGAAAATTGGTACCGTTAATGTTATTACTACATCTTTCTCTTTCAAGAGCAAACTTGTTACTACATTCGTCTACTTAGAGATTTTTGTTTGTAAATTCTTTGTTATAAATATCAATGATTTTGGTAATTTAACAGTGTTATAGAATATGTTGGATGGACAAGTAGTATATGATAAGGTAGAAGAAAGTAGAGTTAACCCAAACCAAAAGCTACCTTTTATGGCACAGAAAACATAATTATAGTCATGGTCAAACCTTGAGGAAACGAACAGGAAAGTTACGAGAAAATTCGTGTTGCTTCAACAAGAATGAAATGTAGCTGTCGGAAATTGACCTACTTTTAAGAAAACGCATGCAGATTTTTTTAAACCAATAATCAAATCCTTGACACAGTATGGGATTCGTCATTGCTCATCAAACAATCAAAAAAGTCTAAACATGTATGGAACTGAACTTAACAGCTTAGAACGATTATTCAGAAACAAGACAAACAATACCAAAATATTTGTCAGTAAAATGACGACTCATACTATACATAAGTTACTTTATCTTTCCCAGTTTAAGCGATCATTTGTACCTGCTATTTTGTTTTTTATTTTTTCATGCTTATTCTCTATCATGAATTTATATATATTATATTTGTTATATAACATCATTATAGAATATGTCAGAGAAACTCGTAATATAACAACGTAGTAGAAATGGCAGTTAACCAATAGCTTTCTTTTATAGCAACAGAAAACATAACTATGTCCGTGGTCATAGCTGGAGGTGACAGGGAATGTCATGAACAAATTCAAGCGCTCGCTCAGGAAGAAGGAAATGCAGCTGGACGGATAATGATATAGTTTTTCCTATGTTCCTTAAAAAATCATTTGTACTTGCTATTGCCTACTTAGTTTTTTAAAATGTAAATTTACTATTATAAATATGTATATTATCTGTGTGATATATCAACATTATATAGTATGTAAGGATAACGTGTAGTAAATTATAAGGTAGAAGAAAGAAGTGTTTACCAAAAGTTTCAGTTTACGGTAACAGAACTTATGGTTATGGTAAAAGATGGAGGCGACAAACAGAAAAAAAATCATGTGTTCCTTTCGGATTAAGGGAATGCAACAGGACACAACATTATCTCGTTTTAAAGACTTATTTTAAACCAGTGTATCAAATCCTTAAGCAGTGCAGGAAGTATCAACACCATTCGATCAAGCACTAAAACATGTCAAAAAAATTTAGGGACTAAACGTGAATTTGAAATAAACATATTTTGGGAAAACTAAAGCGCTTAAAATGGCTTTTTATGAAGAAGAGAACAAATATACTTTTAATACTTGTCAGTAAATGACAAAAATATATTATAAGTTGATACAGTTTTTCCTGTTCCTTAATCAATCATTTATACTAATCTTAATATTGCCTACTATGGTATGCAAATTTTCAGTTATGACTATATATATTATTTTTGTGATTATCAACATAATAAAATATATCAGATGAACGTGAAGTATAGTATAGCCAAAAGCTTCCGTTTATGGCTACAGAAAACATAATTATGGTTATTGGGAAACCTGGAGGCGCCGAACAGAAAAAAATAATCGCGTGTTCCTTCAAAAATAAGCTAATGCAGCGGATAGAAAAATGATCTGTTAAAAGACTTTGCAGGAGAGATTATGTTATAAATAATGCATATTTTAAGGTTTTTCTTGTCGTAGAACACACTGAGTGGTGTCAGGATTGATCAAATGAAAGACCGACCGAAGGGAGGTGTTTCTGTGAGCAATCCTGACACCCCGAGGTGTGTTCTACGACAAAAAAAAACTTAAAATATGCATTATCTGACTTATATACCGTCAAAAAATATCATTTTTTATAAAGAATTGCAAAATTTAGTATCCTATTTTACCGACAACACTAAAGTGGGATATTCCTTTCTAGTTCGTTCAGGTTTTAATACGCCCTACGGCTCATTTAGAATGTGAAATAAAACTCACTAATAAATCTAGATATAAACCTTTTAAAAAATATTATCTATACACAAAAATATTACTGTAACTGCATGAAGTAAGGCACAAATGTATTGTTACCATCCGATAACAGTGTATGACAAATACAAGACACATTGTAAGTAATTTATTGTACCACTTAGTTTATGGAAAAGGGGAGGTGTATTTTTTTCCTATTTGTAATGTCATTTCTATCGCAAAAACAATTTTAATTGAATCGATAGAAAAAATCAGAAAGATCGTCTTTTGAATAGCAATACATTTTATTAACAGATAATCAGAATATAATTATATACCCTCCGCACCCGACCCTTTTCTGAGTTACGTTAATGTTATTCAATAGAATATAAAACTATCTTATTAGTTGATCATTTGATAGAGTAATAGGTATACATAAATTTTAAAAAGTTAAGAACTGACACAAAGACGAATATAAATACATGTAGGTCACAGTATGATTTCCTATTCATTGTTCATCGTCCTGAATATGCATTAAATATTTGCCACTGGACGTTAAGCAATCAACCAAAAATCAACTAACCTATTCAGTGTGACTCAATAAGATTTTTAAAATCTAACACACGAATATGTTAAATCTGGCTTTTTCTTTACACTACAAACCATTAAAGTCTGAAATGGCCTATATCTGTACTCGACTGTACTGATTTTTACTCGACCAGTCTGAATTGGTCTGACTTTTACTTGACATTACTCGACCCCAGTCTGAACCATACTTGACTGTACTGAATCGTACTTGACCCTTATCTTTGCCGTTGAAAATAGTCTGAACTATTACTCGACCAGTCTGAAACAGTCTTAACCCATTCTCGACTTGTACTTGACCTATTTTTCCAGTCTGAACCATACTTAACCAAAGGTCTGAACAGTACTCGACCAGTCTGAACCATACTAGACCAAAAAACTCTACTTTTTTAACTGTTAAAATAAATTTCTATTTAATGACATATATAACAATAGCCAACAAAATTTATAAAAAAATTTAACCTTATATTAGAAATATATCTATGATTATATTTAGGATGAAAAAAAAAATATTATATAAAACTTATATCAAAAAGGGATGATATTAAATAAATAAATAAAATTGTTTTTCTGATAAGGGGTGAAATATAAAGAATAACCTCTGCTTGTGGCAAACTCATAAATAAGATCACACCTGGTCAGAGGTATTAAATTCTAAATAACATTGATTCAAAATTGCAACATCCTGTTTAAGTTAAATAACAAGGCCTTTCAAATATACATGTATGTACTAGATAAGTAATACACGAATTTAAGAAAATAGGGCTTTCTTTTTACCTGTAAAACACACATGTATTGAAGTAATTAGAACATATTAAAGTGCTTTCTGTATGCCATGTTAATTTGACAAAAAAAATTACTTAAATTAATTGAAATAAATTTTTACTGTTACTTTGGAATACATTTTTTTTTAAGAAGGTTATCAAGGATTGCTATGGAAATTCTATTATCATGATTACATAAATTCTTGGTTTAATAAAACAAAACAATTAAGCTCTCATTTTTTTAAAAAATTTATTAAGTTGTTTTATATACTATTTTATATATATATTAATAAAAAAACATTCACTGCATTATTAATTCAACTCAATTAAATCTTTACTAGGTTTAAGTTAATGGTGAAAATAGACCAGTTACCATAAAATACTTCTGAAGTATTCATAAAATTTTGAATAAATATTGAAAATATTAGTCATTTGTTAGTCACAATTCATTTTTTTAGATTATGTGATCAGCTTGTTTTATTTATATTTTAAAAGTTGATATATATTTTTACGTAAGTGTTGATTAATATTGTGTTGGCGTTATATTATGATTGATTATTATGAAATTTTAATTTCAATACTGTATTGAATACATTTTTAATTTTAATTTGTTGTTCAAATTTCATTTTTATTTAAAAAAAATCCTAAATTGATAAAATTCAGTTGATAGATACAGAGAATAGGTCTAGGTTGGTTAAGACTTGGTCGAGTATGGTTAAGACTTGGTCGAATATGGTTCAGACTAGGTCCAGTACGGTTCAGACTAGGTCGAGTACGGTTCAGACTAGGTCGAGTACGGTTCAGACTAGTATAAAATGGTTAAGTACTGGTCAAGTACACATTCAGACTGTTAAGTATGGTTCAGACTACAGTCGAGTATTATCAAGTAAATCTCAGACGAATTCAGACTGGTCGAGTAAAAATCAGTACAGTCGAGTACAGATATAGGCCATTTCAGACTTTTAATGGTTTGTAGTGTTATGAAAGTCTATATTAAAATTCTTCTCACATATATGATAATGCTTCTTTATTGTAGCGATAAATTAACAAAACTTCACGCGTTATTTGTTTCTAAAATTAAAATACGAGTAATGAAGATTTCTTTTACATCTATCATCGATTGAACTTTAAAATATAAATTTCCAAATCGGCAACAAAAAACTATCAGACGAATGAAATTTTGAAGTAAATTATAGATTTCATTTTTATCAGGCAAAATAATTACCTCACACCGGTCATTATTTTATGCCTTTGAGCATATTTCATTGAAACATGGTATCGTCCGGGTTGATTCTGAAAAAGAATGACCTGTCGTTCTGAAAGAAAATAACTCCATATAGGTATATAATTCAAACAAATGTCTCAACATCCATCAATCAAGCACCAAAACATGCCGGGAACGTAACGTGGAATTTAAAATAATTTCTTGAAAACTAAAACGCCTGGAACGGCCTTTTACAAACAAGAGAACAAAAATTATTTTAATTTCAGTAAGTTTATGATTAAAACATGTTATCAGTATATATAACGGGCATATATGTTTCCCGGCTCTTAAGCAATCATTTGTTCTTGCAATTGCCTATTTGGATTCTTGGTATATTAATTTTCTATTGTAAATATGTATATTATTTTTGGGATATATCTATTTTGCTAAATATATCAAAAGAGCTTGAAGTATATTATAAGATAGAAGAAAGATGTGTAACCAACAGCTTCCGTTTATGGCAACAGAAAACATAATTACGGTTATGGTCAAAACTAGAGGCGACTAACAGAAAAAATGGTGTGTTCCTTCAATGATAAAGGAATGCAGTTGGACACACAATTATCTCGTTTAAAGACATTGCAGGACAAATTATTTTATTCAAATGTATCAAATCTTTGATCAGTGCTTGAAGTCTCAACATCCTTCGATGAATCATCAAAACATGCAGACATAAATCATGGAACTCAACGTTAAATTTGACATTAAATTATTTGTTTTGAATGTCTAAAATCTTGAAACGGCTCTTAATAGACAAAGAGAAAAAAATTGATTTAATTGTAGTCAGCTAATTACAAAAAAAAAAAAATCAGTTTATATGTATGTTTCCCGTTCCATAAGCAATGATCACTTTTACTTGCTATTGTATACTCGGATTTTTGGTATGTACATTTTATATCATAAATATGTATATTTTTTGTGATATATCAATATTACAAAATATACCAGAAGGACTAGTTGTATATTATAAGGTAGAAGAGAGAAGTGTTAACCAAAAGTGTCCGTTTACGGCAACAGAAAACATATTTAAGGTTATGGTAAAACCCGGAGGCGACAAACAGAAATAACGTGTGATCCTTCAAAAATAAGTGGATTGTGCTGAAGGAAAAATCTTCTCGTTTAAAGAATTGGCAGGACAGATTATTTCCAATCCATGATCAGTGCTTGAAGTCTCAACACCGATCGATTAAGCACCAAAACATGCCGAAATAATTCAGGGAAATCAACGTGGAATTTGAAATAAAAAATATTTTTTTGAAAACTCAAGCGCTTGAAAAGTCTATTTATAAACAAGAGAAAAAAATACTTTGATATAAGTGAGTTAATGCCAAAAACATAATGTAAGTTTATACATGTTTTCCTGTTCCTTAAGAAGTCATTTTACTTGCTATTGCCTACTTTGTACTTTGGTATGTAAATTTTCTATTATAAATATGAATATTATTTTTGTGATATATCAACATTACAAAATATGCAGAAGGACTTGTAGTATATTTTATGGAAGAAGAAAACGTGTTAGCCAAAAGATTTCGTTAATGGTAACAGAAAATATAATTATGGTTATATTCCTGAAGGCGACAAACAAAACAAAATTCATGTGTTCCTTCAAGAATAAGGCAAAGAAGCGGGACGGAAAATAATCTAGTTGAAAGAATATACAAGGAGATGATTTCAAACCAATATATCAAATCCTTGATACAGCAATGGATGCCGCACACCTATCGATTAAGCAGCAAAACAGGCAAAAAAATTGATCAAACCGACCGTGCAAATAAAAAAAAAATATTTAAGAAAACTTAAGCGCATAGAACGGCTATTAATAAACGAAACAAAACCGACCTAAAGATTAGTCAGTTAATAACCAAACTTTCTATGAGTTATAATATGTTTTCCTCTTCCTCAAGCGATAAGTTGTACTTGCTATTTCCTACTTTGATTCATGTAATGACATTTTCTATTAATTTTTGTGATATATCTACATAATAGAATATGCAGAAGAACTTGAAGTATATTATAAGGTAGAGCAAAGGAGTGTTTACCAAGAACTTTCTTTTATGGTAACAGAAAACATAATTATGGTCATGGTCAAAGTTGAAAGCGTCAAACAGAACAATTTCCGTGTGTTCCTTTAAGAATAATGGAATGTTGCAGGATGGGAAATTATGTAGTTGTAAAAATAAAGAATATGCAGGGTATAATAAAAAAAAAAAAATCCCACATGCGCTTTCTCCATAATATTTTTATAGTGTGTTGTACTACTTTTGGGACAAATTATATCAAAATTATAGAAAACATCATCAGCTCTAACTCAAAATATGGACAATTTTATGTGAAGGGGGTTTTGAAATCTTTTGACAGCTTCTGAAATGCTAATTGTCTACCTTTTATAAACTGGACCAAATCACTTCTTTACATTATAATTCATGAATCAGAATTTTTTCTCAGTGTAATTTTATCCCCGTTCTTGCTACTTGAGGCATAAAAACCTAAATAAATAAATTTGGAAGGGGTATAAAAAAATTGACAAGGTACATACTGTCCTCACAAGGGACTATATTCGTGGACAACGAAAATCAAGGGACGATAACTGTGTACTCGGACCATACGTGTGTTGCTTTAATAGTAAGGGAGAGTTGCAGGACGAACAAATTACCTATTTGAAATAATATGCAAGGTATGTTTTTAAGAACTGATACCACAAATGCTTGATACAGTGCTGGATACATCAGCTGTCATAAATCGCGCACCAATACAGACAGAACTAATTCATAGAACTGAACGTGAAATTTTTTATTTTTTTTTTAATTTAAAGCAACGGGAACGGCTAATTATAACCGGTTGAAAAAAAAACCCAAAATAATAGTGAGTTTATGACAAAACATATCATAAGTTTAGATATGTTTTCCTGTTCCTCAAACATTCATGTGTACCTGCCTACTTGCTTTTTTTTATTATTAAAGTTTTCTATAATAATTATCAATATTTTTTTGGTGATATACCAACATCATAGAATATATCAGAAGGACTTGTAGTATATTATAAGGTAACAGAAACAAGTTTTAACTAAAAGCTTCCTTTTACTGCAACAGAAAACACAATTATGACCATGGTAAAAGCTGGAGGCGACAAGCAGAACGAAATTCGTGTGTTCCTTCAAGTATAAGGGTATGTAGCAGGACAGACAATTATCCAGTTGAAAGAAATGCAGCGTACGTTTTTTAACACCAATATATCAAATCATTCATACAGTGTTGGATGGCTCAATAACCATCGATAGATCACCAATTTAGTCAGAAAAAAATCATTGAACTGAACGTGCAATTAAAAAAATAGAAAATTTGTTTTCAAAACTTAGCAAATGAAACAGCTATTCATAAACAAAACACTAAAGATACTACATGTATAAGAAATGATATTTTTCCTATTCGTGTACTTGCCGTTGCCTTTATACATGGTTGGATGCCTCAACACCTATCGATTGAGGACCAATATAGACAGAGAACTTCATGGAACTAAACGTGCAATTTAAATTAAAAAATATATTCTTTAAAATCTGAAGCAATTTAAACGGCTATTCATAGTTGAGAGGAAAATATACCTAGAAATTAGTAAGTACATGACAAAACAAAATACAAGTGTATATATGTTTTCTTTTCATCAAGCGATCAGTTGTATTTACTATTGCCTACTAAGATTCTTGTTATGTATATTTTCTTTCAAAAATATCTATTATTTTTTTGTGTTTTTTTTCAACATTATAGAATTTATCAGAAGGACTTGTAGTATATAATAAGGTAGAGGAAAGTATTGTTTACGAGATGCTTCCTTTGATGGTAACAGAAAATATAATTATGGCCATGGTCAATGCATGAGGCGACAAACATGCAGAACACAATTCATCATGTGTTTTTTTTTCTCAAGGATAAGGGAATGTAGAGGGACGGAAAATCATCCAGTTGAAAGAATATGCAGGGCAGATTATTTTATACCAAAAAATCAAATGCTAGATAGGGCGTTGGGTGCCTAAACAACCATCGACCGAGGACCAATACAGCCAGAAAATGGAACTGTACGTTCAATTTAAAATACAAATATGGTTTTGAAAACTAACGCATGGAACGGTATTCATAAACAATAGAAATAAGTATGAGTGTGTTAATGACAAAGCATGCTATAAGTCATTGTATCTTTTCTGCACGTAGAGAACAAAAGTGTTTTCTTAAAAAAAAATCTTGTTATAAGGTTTACTGAGTTTCCTGGTCATTATATCGAAAAATTCATCTTAATATGATTATAATTTGTTAAAAATAAATGGTGAACATTTCTATTTTTCATTAGCATATGCTGCACCAACAGGCATATCTCAATGAAGTCAAAGTATTACATATGGATTGTTTTATGTTTTCTCCTGTAAATAGTTATCAAAGGTCCCAGGATTATAATTTATTACGCCAGACGCGCGTTTCGTCTCCATAAGACTCATCAGTGACGTTCATATCAAAATATTAAAAAAGCCAAACAATTACAAATTTACAGTGCATTGAGGATCAAAAATTCCAAAAAGAATTGTACCAAATACGGCTAATGTAATCCATGCTTGGGATAAAAATCCTTAGTTTTTCGAAAATTCAAAGTTTTGTAAACAGAAAACTATAAAAGTGTATTTATTTCCTTTATTTTTTCCAAATGTTCATGTAGTCATCAAGATTTACCACTTGTAACAGGTAAGTAGTTAATTAAAGAATGGCAAGTACATGTTTTACATGCATACTATAAATTTTTATATTTACTTATTAATGACAGTCTGCATGATATCAATTGTGTTATTGTGCTTTGGTCTTATTTGCATTCTTGTCTTTCATGTTTTCTTATGTACTTTGTCTATAGAGTGTCTGTATGCCATTGTGTTTTTCTTTGCTTTTATGTGAACTAAGATTATTAAGATTATTGACTTTTGTACTCAAAACTTTTACATTTTACCTATTATGTCTATTTTTTGCTCACAAATTGTTGCTTATATAACGGTATTCCATAGATCTTGTTTAATCCACCATATTCTTCACAAGGGAATGCTTGTACGAAGTTAAGAATATGATAGTTGTATTTCATTCGTTTGATTGTTAAAGCGAATGATTTTTGCCATTCAATAAAGATTTTTTCGTTTTAAATTTTCGTTACAAAAAAAATTGAACTTTTCAACATAACTAATTGTTTTTGAAAATTTTTCAATGATTTATTTCAATCCAAATAATATCAAATAATCTGGTCAACAAGGTTTACATGGAACATTAAGGTTTTGAAAAATGCTGATAACATGAACATCTCAGGTCTCTAAGTTCAACTTGATTTGTCTTATTTGGAACATACCCTTCAATACCATTTGGTTTGGACTGTTTTCCCTACATAATGCTCTACTTTGGAGCTGAGATTCGTCATCCTTTTTTTTTAATTTCAAAGATGGAGTCAATTATAGTGAAATTTAGCACAGTGGATCGGTTTGAAACCTCTTGTTTCCTGGTAGTACAGTTTGCTATCATTTATTTGATATTTAGTTTAAAGCTTTAAAACATTTAATATGTTTCGAAGCAAACTTTTTAGTTATTCGTGTCTTTCTAGAGTGATATGGAAGTATTGAGTGTCAGCCATAATTATATTAGTATTGGTTTTTTTTTAGGAACATACATATAAGTCTGTCTATTATCAACAATAAAATATACAAGTGTTAGAACTTTGGGTAGTCATCACTATTAATTGTGTACATAAAAGTGATTGAAATGAAATCCTTATTAAAGTATTTAATTAAAGATTCAAAATACTGTTCAACTGTTTTCTTATTCATATATCATACTAAAATGTTTAAATTTCATCTATGAATAAATCAATACTTAAGAGCAATATCTTGCTATCTGGTGAGTAGCATTCTGTCCAGAGCTATCAAAACAAGCCATTGCAACAGTTCCATCAAAACAAGCCATTGCAACTGTTCCATATGTACAGCTAACCCAGTATTATAAGGACAAATTGTTTTTCTGAAGCATGAAAAGAAGGAATTTAAAGCAGACTTGCAAATATATGATCCATCAGCATAATAGTTTTATCTAATAAGGAATATATTTTTTTCAGGCGATGAATACTAAACATAAGTGATTCAATGAAGTTTTGAAATAGTCAGTTAATATTATCCCTCAAGACACCTTGTTGATCAACTATAATAAAAAAAAAATCAATATCTAGTTCTGATCTAAAACAAACGTAAACATGATAGATTAAACAGTCTTATAAATTATCTACAAGTAAATTTTCTGTGCTTTTAACTAGTTAATATACCGAAATCTAAGAAAGTGCCATGAAAATACCGTAAATAATTTATTTTTGAGCGTCAAAAACTCTGTGATGTTTAAGATAAATAATGTATTGATGATGATCCGTTCAATTTGATTGACTGTAATGACGCTGATAGTTCAAGTAAATTTCCAGTACTGCATTTTTTAAGTACAGAAATAGTACCTATGCAAAAGTAGCTGTTAATAATTACTATTATATATTTGGTGGATAATTATTATCATTTGCAATCATACCATACATTCTTAATTGGTATACAATTATTACACATATACAGCCATGTTCAGTTCTCCTTAAAGACATTTTGGTTTTTGATGACACAGTACAACACTGTCGCATTTCAAAATGTGAGACCAAAGGCTGCAAAACTTGTGCTATTTTAATTATAGATTTATAGATGCTGAATTCACTAGCAATTTGACCAAGAAGTCATATTTTACCAGAAGTTACGATGATCTGAATTGTAAATCGATAAATGTCGTCTACGGATTAGAGTGCAACCTTTGCGGATTGGTATACGTCGGTGAAACGAAAGGAAGGCTACACAAACGGATGTGCGGTCATAGATCAGACATTAACCTCAATGCTAACGACATTCTATACCAGCATTTCAATCAGCCCGATCATTCCATCATTTCTGTGACAGTTCGCATTATCGAAAAGATATACCATAGCTCTAACAATCCTAATCTTTCAACGACTCTCCGTAGACAAAAAGAAGACTACTGGATTAGACAATTGGGAACTGCAACACCGTATGGCTGCAATGACAAAATTGATGGTATAGGTATTCTATCTAGTCCTTCGTGTAACTCGGTGAATGTGATGAATATTTTCAACTCGACTCCTCGACGTAGACGCAGTCATGGTCATCGTCATTACACCATCACCCTCTCTGCATGATGTCTCTATTAATGACTTGCTGCCATTCATACATAAACCGTTAGGTATTCATCACATTCGCACAAAACTTTATTCATTACCCCTTTCAAAACTTCATTCTCATTCAAACCTATACAAACTTCAAGCTATAATTTCGGATATTGCAAGTCACAGACTTTTCAAGCCAGTTCACATTGGAAAAGTTGAAAAAGAGAAAAGATCTTTTCTAAATCTTTCCTTTGCCAACAAAGGTCTCGATGGCGTCAACCTAGGCAATATCCTTCATCATAAATTAGTTCAATCGAAAATACCTCCTTATTTCAAAGACCAGTCTGTACCAATAATTTCTTATACATATACCAAACCTATTGCAACTAAAATTTTCAATTACAAACGCGTTTTGCAGGATCTCGATATTGACGACTTCAAGTCTAAACCTCCTGATTGCACTTGTGCTAGTTCCCAATTCACATATAATCCTGCTGGCCACGTTATTACCGGTGACCTTAGCATTGTTAATAACACTTCTCTACGAAATGTGTTATCGAAAGGTCCGAAATATCGTGAGCCTAAATCTATCAATTGGAAATACAACTTTAAAATTTTGATGGATTCAGTCGAGGATTATTCCAGACAATGGGCTAAGCGCGAGAAGGAAGACGTAGACACTCTATCCGAATGGATTAAGGCAGTGAGGTCGTTAATACAAATCAGAATTAAGAAACTGAATGGGTCCATCAATGCCCATGCTACGTCAATCTTTAAAGACCCAAATGTTGCTAAACACCTATCCGACCTCCATGATAAATATGTTGTTGTTCCCGCAGACAAAGCCCCAAATAACATCGTTTTTGTCTGTAAAAGTCATTACATTAATTGCTTGATAAACGAATTAGGTATAGACAATTCACTTGGAAACTCAACATATACCCTCACGACATTTACCAAAGAGGAAATCCTGGATAATCATAGGTCTGTTCTTTGTTCCTTTGGTATTTCAACCAAAGATGAAGAACTGGATCTTCCATCACTGTATTGGATACCTAAACTACATAAGTGTCCTTACAAACAACGGTATATTGCTGGGTCTTCCAAGTGCTCCACGAAACCCCTTTCTAAATTATTAACATCTATTTTATCAGCAATCAAAGACGGGCTTCAAAGCTATTGTGAAACTGCCTATTCTAGAGGTGGTGTGAATCAGATGTGGATACTAGTACTTAAAAATTCCAAAGATCTTTTAGAGTACATACAATCTAACTCTTTCATCTTGTAACAGTATTAAAACATTTGACTTTTCTACTCTTTACACAAGTATTCCACATTCCAAACTAAAAGACAAATTAAAAGAGTTGGTATTACTTCGCTTCATAAAAAAGAATGGCCAACGTAGATACAAGTATCTTGTCTTAGGGAGGGATAAATCCTACTTTGTAAAGAATCACTCTGATTCAAACAAAAAATTCTCTGAAACCGATATTATCAAGATGCTTGATTTCTTGATTGACAACATATTTGTTACATTCGGAGGACGTGTTTTTCAACAGACTGTCGGCGTCCCAATGGGAACAAACTGTGCCCCTCTACTTGCTGACTTGTTTCTTTATTATTATGAGGCTGACTTCCTGCAGGAACTTCTTAGGAAGAAAGATAAGAAGTTAGCAAAATCCTTTAACTCTACTTTCCGCTATATAGATGACGTTCTTTCACTAAACAATTCAAAATTTGGTGACTATGTGGAACGCATCTATCCCATCAAATTGGAGATAAAGGATACTACAGATACAGTTAAGTCGGCTTCATATCTTGACTTACATCTAGAAATTGACAATGAGGGTCGGTTGAAGACAAAACTTTACGACAAAAGAGATGATTTCAGCTTTCCAATTGTGAACTTTCCATTTCTAAGTAGCAACATTCCAGCAGCACCTGCATACGGGGTATATATCTCCATTTTGATACGATATTCCCGTGCTTGCATTTCCTATCATGATTTTCTTGATAGAGGGTTACTGCTCACAAGGAAGCTATTAAACCAAGAGTTCCAAATGGTGAAGTTGAAATCATCCCTTCGTAAATTTTACGGACGCCATCACGAGTTGGTTGACCGTTATGGAATGACCGTTTCAGATATGATATCGGATATGTTCCTTACGTCGTAATTACAATCCCCTTCACTTTCATGAATTTGACCTACCGAATTAGACTATTTACCGGATTTGTAATCACATAAGCAACACGACGGGTGCCGCATGTGGAGCAGGATCTGCTTACCCTTCCGGAGCACCTGAGATCACCCCTAGTTTTTGGTGGGGTTCGTGTTGTTTATTCTTTAGTTTTCTATGTTGTGTCATGTGTACTATATATTGTTTTTCTGTTTGTCTTTTTTCATTTTTAGCCATGGCGTTGTCAGTTTGTTTTAGATTTATGAGTTTGACTGTCCCTCTGGTATCTTTCGTCCCTCTTTTACAATATGATAAATACATCAATTTCTAATGTAATAAAAATGTAAACTAATATTTAAAGAAATATAGACATGTTATCTACTAATAAGTAGTGCTAAAAGACCCCAGACAAAGTAAAATCTAAACGTTTTAGAATATTCCTTTGCTCCCAAAGATGATTTAGGTCTCGCTCCTCTTTAAGTCGTACTACTTCTTCATTTTTAATTTGTTTCTTATTAGAATAATTGTTGCCGTAATTGATTATACAGCTGTTCAAAAGTTATAGTTTCTTGGGTCTCATTTTTCGGATATGAACGTTTCTGATGGTAGTAAATCCAGGAAAGAGCCTTGCACGCATCGTCAGTGGACATTATGCTTTGTCCATCTTTTATCATGTTCAGTATGTTGCTGAAATATATTGTCCGCTGTAGTTTAATGTTGCATTTGAAATTGTTTTAATGTACATCAATGTATCTGGCTGTGAACTTTGTCAGTGTATATTTTACAATTTGTTAAATACAGATCTATAATTTATACCTAGTATAAAAATAATTTGAAATGGTGTACTATGATGTTGTTTGAATGGTTAAACTACTATTTATTGAGGTATTGGATATTTAAATTTTTCATCTTTTATAAGTAAGAATGATTTATTTTTAGATTAATGATTATTACTTATGATCGAATTATATTAAAATTAAATGTTGTTACTTTCAGGTAGTTGAGTTTGAATAACTGATATGAATATGGACTACTAAAAAAGTATCATATACGTCAAGTTTTGTGATGTCTATCTGTCTGTGCAAGCAATTTGTCACTTTGATTTTTACTTTTAAACTTTTGTTAAACAAACTTGGAAAATACTTAGATTTGTTACGTATGTAGCTAGAAACAATTTTGCTTAAAACAAAACTCAAACTATCAAATTGACACAGAGTTAGCGTTATAACATTGCGTATAAGATGTAATAATATACAAAAGATATAATCTGATGTCTTTGTAACTGTATTTCCAACATTTTATGGCATATGAAAATATAGCTGTGTTTTCCTTGACAAATATACACAATCAAATTGTTTTGGTCGTAGGTTAAGTTTTATTCCTAACATAAGCCGGAAGGTTCAACCCACCATTTTTTCTTAAAATGTTCTGTATAAAGTAAGGAACATTTCAGCTGCTATTAAATAGTCCGTTACTATGAATGTTAATTTTTTTGTTGGACTTCAGTGTTTCTGTTGTTTTTTTAACCACAACACCACATTTTTATAGATCATACGATCATTACTTTCAAGTTGACTGTTTCGAACATTTTAAAAATCTAGTTGCTTATTATTTCATGCAAGTACTGTGCAAAAAAAAAAAGAACCACCAAGAAACACTTTAAAATACGCAATATCTAGAATGGATAAAGACATTTCAAATTCCAGGAAAAATCGTTATTTTTATGAAACATAAAATGCATTTATATTTAATTTTATCAGTTCCTGCTATGCTTAAAACTAATTTTCAAGATTTCAAGGTTCAAAGGATTGCCTGTACTCATCGTTACCCTGATTGTTTAAACATGTTAAAAATTTGAACAAAATACTATACGACACCGTACTAAATAAAGTTGAACGGCGCAATAAAGAAATATATGAAATGATCTAGCACGAAGTCTAAATATTTCACTTCTAGACATACAAATCATTGCAAATGCAAAATGTGAACCCTTAAATCTAATCAAATCTTTGGACATGTCGTTATCTTAACAAAAAGGGAAATTTGCAACTGAAATTAAAAGCTGGTGTCAATAATATGCTAAAACCTTATATATTTTTTTAAACATGTCCGTACTTACTTTCAATTACAATTATACAAACGACTATTCCTCAAAAGAATATATCACAAAATGTTATCGAATGAACACGCTAGTTCATGTTGAATATAGTGACAAAATTCGTGGTTACAATAGGTATTTAAACTTTAATTTCAGCAATCAATGATCAGTAATAAGTAATTCGTACAATAAAACCAAATCATTGTTTAACATGGTCGATGAGTTATGAATAGAAAATGATATAATAAAATGTATTTGGTTTCTTTAAAAAAATCAATAAAATTAACTTGTGAGTTCATCTGTTTGTTTGTTTTGAATGCAAGTCGTAGCTATGAGCTTCAAAAGATTGAATATAAATAGTTTTTTTCCATATTTTAGTATCATTGAATAGGATACTGGAGATATTAGATAACAACTTTATTTTAAAAAGTACGAAAGAAAATATATTGTTTCATTGTTATCCAATATTGATCTATTGGTGCTCGCTGTACGCACAAATAGACTATAACACTGTGATATTAGCGCTAAAAATCAATGTCTTTTATTCCAATCTTTCTTTTCAATAGCAATATTAGAAGATGTAGTATTACTTAGAGACGCATGCATGTCTCTCGATTTAAAGTGTTAATGCTGGTGTCACACTTCAAGGCAATGATAGCAGCAAAAACAGCTTAAGCACTGGCTTCAATAGGATAACATGAACACTCCTTAACATTGATCTACTTATATTACATGTACACAGATAACAAGATTGATTTCAACTTTACAGATTATTATATACAAGCATCAAGTATTCTAAAAAATAAAAAAATAACAGAAAACCCTAAAAAGCAATTCAGATATTAAACTATCAAAATATACAGAGACACATACCCTTTTGGCACGTTAATTAGTTTGCCTCGATAATTGAATGATCGACCTGGTGGCGAACCGGAGTTTCCTTAAAACCTGATACACACATTTTTTATGCAACTATCACACAAAGTGTGAATGGGGTTGAATTACGAAATGCTGATTGATCTCAAGTCATGAGGTCACTGGTGTCAATATAGTTTTCATAAAAAAGTATTTCAATATTAGGTCGTTAGTTTTCCCAATCAACATTGTTTTATATTGTCGTGTCGGGGCTTTTCAGTGTATATACACTGTACGGTTTTCTCTTTGTTGAAGGCCTTATTGTTGTCTATAATCTATTATATTCATTTTATTTAAACTTTGGTGGATGAATAACAATCATACCACACCTTCGTATCTTTATGTTCATCAAATTGGCATATCATTGATAATGTTTTTGTCAAGAGCCCTTTTCGAAAAGATCTTCAATTTTAAATTTATTTTAAATTCTACAGCTTCACATGTGTTCTTTGAAGTTTCAACAAATTTGTTGTTTTTATGAATTTGAAGTTTGTATATGTTGTTAACAAATTATCCTTTTGTTCAATTATAATGTGTACACAATAAAATGTACAAACTATGACTTTCGTACAACTTGTAATTTTTTATAAATTTTACTAAACTCACGTATAACTTACACAATAATCTATAGTTCGGATTTTGAAAAAAACCCATTTATTCACATGTTCGGCGTTGACCTGGTGGCCAGACAACGCATATTTCATGACACGTATGATTAATGTTTTAATGTCAGTGTTATCCTGAAAGTCACTCTGTCAATGTCTATTATAATATCAGAATGATCACGGGCCAATTTATATTATTCTATCAGAACTCTCACTGGGCCCATTTCTATAGTATTATCAGAACTAGCTGGTGTGCATGTGTCAATTACATTTCCAGTCTTCATATGATTTTCATTTGTATTTTATAAAAAAAAATGTCTATAGTGGTCCGTGTATATTTGCGTCCATTTGTTTTTAATTTTGAAATATCAAAAACAAAAAACAACAACGAGAGTGTTTTCATTGTTCATTTTTGATATCTCAAAAACCAAAACGAAAAACAAAAGTGTTTTCGTTTTTCGTTTTTGATTTCTCTAAAACCAAAATAAAAATCAAAAGTGTTTCCGTAAAAACGAATGGACGCATATATACACGGACCTGGAGTTTTTCTATTAAATGAATTAGAAAGTCATTTCAAATCAAAAGTAAAATTAAAGCGAAATTAACTATTGCTCATTGACTTAAAGCCAAGACAAAAATTAATGAATTGTGCCTGTCAATGCAAAGATAACAACAACAAAAAAAATCAGTAAAAATTGCAATATTTTTTTAGTGGTCTTAAACAGTTATGTGAAGCATTTTAAGTACATATGGATTCAGTCTCTATCATATTTAAACTGAATAAGTCAAATCAATGAATAATGCTAATTCATTGATTAAAAACAAAATCAAATAACAATCGCTTTTTCTTAAAGATACAGTGAACAATTACTGTTATTAACAGTTTCGTATTTAACCAACATTTAATAACATGCAAGATTTGAATTTACAATTATAAATAATTAAAATATACCTTATATTATCTGGACCAAAATGGCAAGTTCATAAATCAATTTATATCAACACAGGAACAAGTCTGCTTCCTATGGCTTTATATGTTATGATCTTCAACTTCGTACTTTATTTGGACTTTTTTTTTACTTTTTTATTCGAGCGTCACCAATGAGTCTTTTAATCTTGGTATCTATGGTGAGTTTATATACAACCACTGGGTCGATGCCACTAATGGTGGAGTTTGTATTCCCCGTTGGTATCACCAGCCCAGTAGTCAGGACTTCTATGTTGACATAAAATATTACATTGAATAAATATAGTTAAAATTATGAATAAACTGTTAACAAAACATTTAACCTTTGAAATACTAGCCTTGTCTGCCCCAGGGATATATTACCGTAGCTGATAAACTTTTAGGAATTGTTGGTTCTCAATGCTTTTCAACTTCGTACCTTATTTGAGCTTTTTAGTTATTATTTGAGCGTCACTAATGAGTGTTTTCTTTTTGGCGCAAATACAAATGTTAATCCTGGTATCTATGATGTGTTTATTCGTAATAAGTCATGGAAACTTATACTACGAGACTGTACAAGAAATATTCCAGCTAACACAATAATTATTGTAGAAATTGTATGACTGTACTCAAAAGAATAATTTCATTTTAGAAAATATTTTACTGAATATTTGAAAAATGTAGTACTTAAACCTTTGTAGTAATATCTTGATAACATTATTACATGAAGAATGTTTTCAAAGTAGTGTAAGGATTAGTACAATGTCCACTATAAAAACACTTCACGCAGCAAATCAGAAAACTTGATTCTCTTTAAATGTTAACTGTTTTACAACTTTCATGTTCTTTACTCCACAATAATAATTAAAACATATATTTTGAACTCCAAATAAAGTCCAATGGTTAAAACGTTTAATCCGTTTCGATTATGCACCAGTTATTAGTCTCACATACACGAAACATGTGGATGAGGAATCAAATCACAAATGTACATTTTATATTTTTATATATTTTTTTCTTTGTTGTGATGTCACACTATTGTTTCATAAAAGGGTGGAGGTTTGGTACCAAAAAAACGTTTAAATCCGGTGCAATTGTTTGCAACTTCTAAGTTGCGAATCTGATGTTCAGTAGTGTATACGTTTGTTGATGTGGTTCATAAGTGTTTTTCGTTTTTTATATAGATTAGACCGTTGGTTTTTTCGTTTAAATGGATTGACACTAGTAATTGTTGGGGCATTTTATAGACTGCAATTCTGTGTGGGCCAAGTCTCCGTGTTGAAGACCGTACTCTGACATTTAATAGTTTACTTTTATCAATTGTGACTTGGATTGAAACTTGTCCCTTTAAAACCCTCTGACATGTGACGGTTCCCCCTCGCCTTATAATTACAGCCCCTCTGTCCATGTTATTACTGGTTATCTCAACATAAATCACGTAAATATCCGAAAGGTGATTTCTCATGGTCCGAAGTTTAGAGAACCTCAACACAGCAATTGGAACCATAACTTCAAAATAATTATGGATTTTATTAAGGGCTTTGCCAGAACATGGGCAAAACGAGAAGAAGTTGAAATAGACACTATGTCAGAATTGGTCAAACCAATCAGGTTTCTGATAAAGCATCGCATTCATAAGTTGAAAAACTGTAATAATGATCGACCAATGTCCGTTTTTATAGACAGAGAGGCCGTGAAATGTCTATCATCTCTTCATGATAAGTATGTTGTTGTTCCTTCGGACAAAGTTTGAAATAATTGTCTTTGTATGTAAATCGTATTACTAAGAATGTCTTGTAAAAGATCTAGAATAAATGAGCATTCAGGAAATCCCACAAACAAAGACATATCTTTTCACAAGTATGAGATTTTGGCAAATCATAAGTCCTTCATGACTTCAATGAACATCACATTAAAGTTACCTTGTTTGCATTTGATATCGAAGCTTCATAAAATTCCGTACAAACAACGGTACATTGCCGGCTCATCATCATATTCAACTAAAGAGTTTTCCATTAGATTGACTTACATTATTGTGAGACTGTTTACTCGCGTAGTGATATTAACCATATGTGGAGTCTTAAAAATACGTAAAAGTTTTAAATCTCGGTCTTTTTCTGAAATAAGTTCTTTTGATTCTTCAATTCTGTAAACCACCATTCACCATGTGAAATTGAAAACCGCCTGAAAGAAATAATCCACAATGCCTTTCAACATACAAATGGGATAAATTGCTATAAATTTATTACTTTGGGATATCATATAAGGTATATTTTGTTAATAGTAGGGATGTCAACTCGGTGAAGATTTACCAATTGATTACTCGTTGAATTTACCGAGCGATACTCGAGTACTCGTTCTGTAAAACATTCATAGACTAAAAACACAAAATTATACAATTTTATTTATTGTTAGTCGTTGCATATGATCGTAAAACCCTAAACATTATTATCTAGGTCAGGATAGGACTAGATCATAGTCCAAGGAAGTCTATACCATAATAATTAACTCATTTACGACATGCACACATTATATAAACTGGTAGTAATTTAATCAAGTAATTAATAGATTTTATCTTTAGAAAAAAATATTAATCAAATAACAATAAACAGTAAAAAAACAAATTCAATGATAATCAAAGGGGTGGTAATTTTAACTAACTTATCCCGTTAATTATTTCCTGAGGGTCAATATAGGGTGTAATGAATTTCTTCTTATTTAAAAATATTATCTTGTAGTTTCTTTCTGTGACGTAGCGATTTTTTTAGGTAACTAACGGTCCTGCTGATAAAGATATATGGTATGAGAGAGGTGGAGGAATGACTAAGATTAGCTAAACGTGTCAGCCTTGGAAAATCCTCTTGTTCATATATATCCTGCATATACCTCTGTTTAGTGAATTCTAAATAACAGTTAATCACAAAAAATCTAATCGTGTTCAAAGTTTTAACAAATTTTAATAAACAATAATATATAATGTTCCGGGAGGTGCTCTCGAAGAAAATATTTTTGTTTAAACTTAAGAAAGCAACACCATTCTAACAGGACACCGATTAGTCAAGTATCATTTTGGTAATCGATACTCGGTCCTACCGAGCGATACTCGAGTATTCGAGTACTCGTTGACATCCCATGAAACTTAATAGTGAACAAAAGGGTAATACATGCTGAACAAGGAACATGTGCTCAGTATGCTTGAGTTTCTTATCGAAAACATATTTGATGAATTTTGAGGTAGACTTTTTAACAAATTATCGGCATTCTAAAGGGAACGAACTGTTTGCCACTCCTTGCCGACCTCATCTTATTTTCATATGAATCAGAGGTCCTTCAAACACTTGTCAAAAACAAGAGTATCAAAGAAGCCAGATTATTTCATTTCACTTCACATATATTAATGATGTTCTTTCCATACACAATCCGAACTTTTCTGATTAGGTTCCATTTTTTCCTCCCCCAAAAACTAGAAATTAAAGAAATAACAGACACGGTTTCATACGCTTCATTTTAGACTTATACCTCAAATTCGATATTCAAGAGCTTGCAGCTCCTACTCCGACTTTGTAAAACCTCACCAGTGTCTTAGCAGAAAGTTAATGAACAAGAGGTATGTAAAAGAACGTCTCGTCCTTTTTCTTAAAAAGTTCATCGGAAGGTACCAAGACCTTGATGATACATTTTCCGTATCAACTTCGCAAATAATACATGATGGTCTTGATGTATAGATTCTGCGTACTGATGTTGTTTATCATCTTATTTGTCTTTGTTCTATTATTAACATTACTTTTACTGTTTGTTCTGTTTTCTGTCATTTCCATTTGACATGGCTAGGTACTTGAACGGGCGCAGGACATTTGAGTAAAAAAAAATTTACTACTTGGGGACATTTGAGCGCCAACATTAAGGCCCATTTTCGCGCCGGATTAATACGTTCAACTGTATTTTCGATAGCCCATTTTAGCTAAAACTAACTTGGTTTAATAACACTGTCTAAGCTTTGGGCAGAAGTTCAATGTAATTCAAAGCGGACAAATAATGGTCTAGAGTCATTCTATGCCCATTATAATGAGCAATTTTATAGTTGTCACCCAACTATTTGCGTTTTTCTTGTTACAATTATCAAATTGTTAACAACAACAAAAAAGAAAATACGAAGTATAAAAGAATGTGCACGACAATCTACACAAGATAAGGAACATTTCCTCATGCAAATAAATAGTATTGTACAGGGAATATACCCGGAGCCCATTACGTAGGTTCTCTAGGATATAAATTCCAGGCTAGAACGAACTATTAACATTTGATTTAATCTTTTAGACATGTACATTTAGGGCTGTATTTTGATGGACGTCATATGTTTTATATTGTGTTGTCTTGGGTCTATTAGAGTTTTTATATTTATTATATATAATAATGGGTTAAAAATATTTCTCTACAATGGACATTGATAATTTTTATTTTTGCCAAAACTGGTTCAAAATCAGGCGCTAAAACGTCAGATTTTCCCCTCAAATGTTCTATCAATTCGCTTAATAAATGTCCTCCGCCGACTTATAAATCCCGTTAACGTGTTGTTTGTATTATCTTTCAATTTTGCTTTTGTGTTTTGTATGTGTGACTTTTTGTTTCTTTTGTACATATGAGGTGGCACTGTACTTTTAAAGATCCCGTCATTATGTTATTGCTCTATCATAATTTTGAAAATATTTTGAACGACAAAATTAATTTACTCGCGTTGTGGTATTTATAATATGTATATTCTAATAAATTCTTAAGAACCTGTGGATAATTTTGAATCTCGATCTTTTTCTGAAATTAGTTCTGACAAAACTTTTTTCAACCCTGTATACTACCATTCCCCATGTGAAATTATAATTTTTGAAAATGCTTTGAACGACAAAATTATTTTATATTCATTCCTGTGCCGTGACGGTATCATTCTGACGTTCAACACGCGACTATTCTAGAGTTGATGTAGTCGCAAAATATCAAATATTTCAATACTGTATGGGTTGATTTAAAATACATATATAAGTAAGCAATGAATGTTGTTGTTTAATTTAAAGATGTTTTTGTGCTTCTTTGATAAATATTTGTACGTTTTTGTTCTTATTGACATTGTGACACAATGATGACTGCTGTACCCCATATTTTGACAATTTTACTTATCATGTCTGTTTTATTCACGCATCGTTGTAAATAATATACAAGTGAGAGGTTTAGTGCTAAAAAACCAGTTTCAATCCACCATTCTCTTCATATTTAAATACCTGTACCAGTTCAGGAATATGACAGTTGTTATCCATTCGTTTGATGTGTTTCAGCTTATGATTTTGCCATTTGATTAGGACTTATATCTAGTAATTGACTATGAGGGTCGGTTGAAAACAAACCTTTACGACTAAATAGATGATTTCAGTTTGATTATTGTAACCTTTTCATTTTAAAAACCAAGAGTTCCAAGTGGAGAAGTTAAAGATAAATGTTACGGACGCCATCACGAGTTGGTTGACCGTTATGAAATATCCGTTATACATATGGTATCGGATATGTTCTCTTTGTCGTAACTACAATCCCGTGCCCTTTTTATGAATATGACCTATCGAATTAGACTATTAACTGACTTTGTAATAACATGAACAACACGACAGGTGCTTCATGTGACACAGGATCTTCTTACCCTTCCGGAACATCTGAAACCACCCCCAGTTTTTGATGGGGTTCGTGTTGTTCTTGGTCTCCTATTTGTGACAATTTGTTCATAGTCAATATAATTGAATTTGATGCGACTGTGGAACATGTGAGAGGTTTAACGCTATAAAACCAGATTCAATCAACCATTTTCTACATTTTAAAATGCTTGTATAATCACAAAAAAAATGCACTCCGAGAAAAATTAAAAACAGAAAGTCCAAAATCAAATGGGAAAATCAAAAGGTAAAACACAAAACACATCTAACGAATTGACAACAACTGCCCTGACTTGCTACAGTACAATAGTATCTTAAATGAGTTTTTTAAAACCGATCGGTAAAAGCTACTTATGGCTGACCATTTACCAAAAAACACAACCAGCCAAGTCATCAGAATGTTTTGTATGGACAAATTAAAAGACTTGCATTTTTCAATGACATAACATAACTAAGTATTTTTTATGAACAACAATATCAGATTAGTGCAATCTTTTTGAGAAACTTTTGATAAATATTACGGAATAGATTTTGTAAACAATAGAATAAGAAATTAAGGATAAATATGGTAATATGTGAGTCAGGATTATTGGAACGAAGCAAAGAGCAATGCTACATTACAATGAGACTCGTTTAACTATTAACAATCAAGTGATACAATCTTCCACATCGAAAGTCTTTTGGGCATTCAAATTGACCCTTCCCTCAAATGGACTAACGTAATTGACGTGATCTGCTCAAAAATTTCATCTAGACTATAGAGGTATAGGGGAAGGGTTGAGATCTCACAAACATGGTTAACCCCGCCGCATTTTTGCGCCTGTCCCAAGTCAGGAGCCTCTGGCCTTTGTTAGTCTTGTATTATTTTAATTTTAGTTTCTTGTGTACAAGTTGGAAATTAGTATGGCGTTCATTATCACTGAACTAGTATATATTTGTTTAGGGGCCAGCTGAAGGACGCCTCCGGGTGCGGGAATTTCTCGCTACATTGAAGACCTGTTGGTGACCTTCTGCTGTTGTTTTTTTATTTGGTCGGGTTGTTGTCTCTTTGACACATTCCCCATTTCCATTCTCAATTTTATTTGTCGTCAATATATATCAAAGGTAAAGCCAAACAAGTAAAAGTCGTCAAAATGTTATTCATACAGTTTTGATAAGAATAATAACAACAACAATACTTTATTTTAAGAGGGTTACACAGTTAGCTATATAACTATATATTAAACATGTTTGTGAGATCTCAACCCTCCCCCTATACCTCTAACCATATTTATTTATTTTCTATACGCTTTTGGTAAAAAGTAAAATGACAAACAGAACTCGAAGGAAAATTGTAAAAGGACAATCCTCTATTAAATGGAAAAATCAAAAGCTCAAAGTCATCAAACAAATGGAAAACAACTGTCATATTTCTTGATAAAGGCATTTACTTATTTGAACTGGTTGATTCAACCAAGTTCAAAAGCTAGATTGAAAATTCCATCAAATTGCCATCAATGTGTGAATAAACCAAGCAGACATGATAGGTAAAAGTTTTAGAGATTGGGGTATAGCATTCAACATTTTATATATAATTTTAATTTCCCTGTATCTTTTTGTTAGGGGGCAAACGTCTTTAAACCATATGTTGATGTAACCGTACTTGATACACATATATATTCTGTCTTTGGATCAATGATAACGGATTTTATCCCTCTAAATATACTTATATAAAATTTAAGTTAACCCCTTGTATATATTTTCTGCAGATCATCTGACTGAAGGCTGCAACGGCTCCAACACGTTTTTTCTATATTGTTGAAGTATTGAAAGTTTGTTAGATAGTGTACTATGTCACCATTCAATGCTTAAATTAATTGTATTAATGTCTCATTCATTCATTTAACTATTTTAGCTATTTTCAACACAAATAAACTTGAATAGTTTATAGTTGGCAAATTTAAGACTGCATTTAAAAACATTATGACGAAAAGAGATGACAAAACACTCAATAACAGCTCTGTCTTTTTTTTATCTGTTTTGCGTGTACTGTCACAAATAGATATCCCATATCAAATATTTTCGATTAGATGTATAACTTGCAACAATTTGTATATAAAAAAAACTACAGCATGAAACCTGTCAAACAATGAAAGTTACCATAAAAGACACTGTTTATTTCAACCTCATTCACCTTAGGCATGGAATATATCGGTATTAGTCTAAAAAATGGACTGTACTTGTATGATATTTATAATATTTCTCTCCACAAAGACAGTCGTCATACCCAAAACAAAAGATATATACACGTTGATTGCAATATGAGTCCTTTTTATGTATCTCATATTTGTATTGCTATGCATTAAACAAGAGAGATAGGCCATGTCAAAATTATGTCACCCGGTTTTGTAAATATGTTCGACTTGATCATTCAAATATGTCAAAGCAGAAAGGAATTACGTTATACTGAAAAATGCATGTACACTAGTGGTATATAAAAAAATATCTGACTTCCAACAAGCTTTACAGCTTATGATTTTGATTAAGGAAACAACCACTCGTACATAACCAGATTGTTTTCTACGTTAAATTCTGCAATTTAGAGCACAACTTTGTCTTACGCTCAAATAAAGTGGCGGTCATTTCATGTCAAAACTTTACCTTATCCTGACTTGTGCTGTAGATTTTAACATACCATTAATTGCTTATTAGAGAGTACTGGTTCTCAGAACCTTGATGTACAAAAGCAGGTACTTGTGATATACTAGTAAGCAACAGGTAAAATGTGCCCTCCTATAATAATGATATATTTTTTTTAAGTTATTCCGAAGAAATTTTTGAAAAGGGTTCCACAATGATCCCAAAGTTTTCGTTCAATACCGAAACTACCAAAATATTTCACCTATTGACAAAAATACACCAATACGTAAGAAAATATTCTGTTTAAAACATGTACTGCTTTATTGTTCTTTTCATCGGATCGGAATACGGTGAAATACAAACCAATGAAAAGTATATATCAATTTTATAATAAATCTCTATACGTTATTTTAGCATGAATTATGTTGAATTTAGTGTTCAAATTTGGATAGTGAATTCATTTCAAAATTGTTGACTTTCATTGTGTCAATTTCATAAAAATATCAAAACTGCCCGTCACAGGTTTCATGAGGAATACGAAAAAGATGATATGTTTATCAGTTTGATCTAACGATATTTTATGTAAGCAATTTGATTACATTTTAATTGCATTATAAACATATACGAACAACAGATTTTGACGAAGGGTAATATCACAAAAAAAAAAACGGAAATACACAATCTATCTGTTTGTTTATATATCTGACAAATAAACACAACAGAAAAAAACGAGTAAGTGTTCTAGCTGCAGTATCAAGTATCGGTTCAGAATTGTGTGCTTAGACAGGATGCAATATCTTGTCTTGACATGCTTCATATTTGAGTTTAATTGTAAATATACTGTCATGGATACTTGATAATTTAATCAGTGTCATTCAAATAAAAGACCAGTTCATATTTGACATGGAGTATCCTTGAATGATTTAGAGTTATTTCCCTTTGTTCATTGTATTTTCGTTGTATAAATGTACACTCTATATCTGAAATGCCCAGAAAGAAACTAAATAGTGAGACAACAACAGTTTTAAAACCATTAACCAGCTAAATCAAGGTTACAAAATTACATTTGGAAATTCATTTGGACTCCGATTGCGTCGACATCGTATTCGTGTTTATATGCATCACACACCATGTAAACTCACCCTTTGTCTCGAAATTTGGAACAGGACGCAATCGTGAAAAATGACAGAAAAGAAGAGTGGTCTTGTATCTTTAAGATCTAACACGACTTAAGCTAATTGCTAGTGAGTTAAATCACAGACATGTAGTTTTTGTCAACCGGTGCGTACCGGTAACCGTATTTAGATATAGGAAGATGTGGTGTGAGTGCCAATGAGACAACGCTCCATCCAAATACCAAATAACAATTTAAAAAAAAAGTAAACCATTATAGGTCAATGTACGGCCTTCAATACGGAGCCTTGGCTCACACCGAACAATAAGCTATATATAAAGGGTCCCAAAATTACTAGTGTAAAACCGTTCAAATGTTTATATACTTATATGTAATACTTATATGTTGCAATGATTTCAGTCGTTCTTCATTATATCTCTGTCATAGCAGTTTTTTGTTAGGAACACATAACTGCTAATTAAGTTTAAATAATATGAACATGCACGATAGTAACGTATGAACTGAAGTATGTTAACGCTATTCGATGGTAAGAAAGAATGATACTGCCGAAGAAATGAAATGTTGGCTATTAGAAAGTAGAAATCATCAAGTGTGTCATAGATTCTAGTCGACATCATTGAAATATATCTAAAACTGAGTATTCCAAGATGTTGTATTTTCTTTATCTTTTCTACAGTTTTGTATGAATACTTCTTAATACGAGTTCAAAAGCAAGTCGTTCAGCAGGGGTACACAACTCTCACTCATTTGAAGAATGATTGTCTTTTAAAATATCACACTAAAAAGCTCAACACATTTGTTGACGTTCAAGATGTTCAGTACTGTGTTAATATCATTCTCGGTTTATTTGTTTTAAATTCAGTTCTGTTTTTCATAAAATAGGATTTTTCAAGACCTGTAACACGATGATTGTATCTGCGAATCCTATTTTGTAGAAAAATATCTGTTCAATGTATTTATACATGTGTTTGAAGACTTTACAGAAGATCTTAAAAACTCAAAAATATATGCACTACTGATTGCCCCGTGCGTTAAATATGCCTTGTCGAAATATTGATGCAGGTCATATTTCACTACAGAAACTTTAATAATGTGTTTAGGGGAACATCTTGGCGTCCCGGTAGTGTATCTTCTTTATAACGATTTGTTAGTTTAGTTATCAATGATAACGAAGAAAGTTTTCATAGTACTGTTTTATGTGCATTAAAAAAGAGAAAAACACCCATTTAGTTTTCAAAGATCTCCCCTTTTTTGTCTACTTTTGATTCATCTGGTTCGTGCTTCATCTATTCCCCGATTTTCTTGCATAGTCCTCGTATGCATTCATTAGTAACCTTAGTTCTTCCAGTTGAATAGCTCGGTAATGTTTGAAACTTTTGCTAACAACTCTCTAAGTCGTTCATTGTTTTCGATGAACAGGAGTCCAATAATAACAAGCTGGAATTTATTTCCGTGCGAATGATGAACAGAACCAATAAGGAGAGTTTCATTTCATTCTTGAGGGTTAAATTTTATAATACCCTATTATGGTTGATATTTTGTTTGTGTAGGTTTATGGAATTACAGGTGTCGCTTTATCTTTCACGAATCGGAAACTGGTTTTTTTTTCAGAGTCTTGGTGGAAACTATTGTTTATATTGATAGAATATAAACACTTAGTGGCAAATCCACATGAATAAACTTACGTTTTCCAACTCATTGATTGTATTTCTCAGACTCTAAATAGCTTGTATTTAGCAATATTATTAAAAGAGAGTCGATAATTTCCTCCATAGTCCAAAATAAACTTACACCACCATGGCAACATCAAGATAAACAAATAACATTTCACTAAACACAACATAGAAACATGATATATTGATTACGCTTTAGTTTTTTGCGTAGTGTTTTTCCTTCGTCATTTGCTTTTTTTTTTTTGCGATGGCGTTGTCGGTTTCCTTTTCTTCGGCTTATTTGTTTTGAATGTCCCTTGATATCTTCAACCGCTTATTGAAGGATTATTTCAACAAACATGTGAGTGTTGTATCATTTTAAGAAAACCGTTGATAGAGAAAACTGTAAACAAACAAAAAAGCGAGAGGAAAAAAGGAGATTTAGATCTCAAATAGTTTTATGTGAACTTTTTATTTAGATGAGTGCTTAATTTACATGTTTCAGGATAATTTGATTAACGCAGTGAAGCTTTGTATGGTGTCCTCCTTGAATATGTTGTTTATATATATATAAAAAAAAATGGTAAAAGTGTGTATCTAATGTAAGCTGGGGTACATCAAAAATTTTTAAAACTTGAATGCAATCGAAAAAATGTATATTGTAGAATAATCATTTCGTTTCTTAAAAATATGTTTATGAAGAAAAATTAAATGTATATATTTAGTCCATACAATAATTACTAAATTACAATAGTATCAGACAAATAAAATTCCCTTTTTTAATTTGTGATAACATGTGTCCTCCAGAATCAGCATCTAAAATTTGAATATTAATAGAACAGAGAACAAGATACATTGGATGCATATATCTATCATAAACTATGATGATGAATGTACAAAATGAATTCATACATGTTAACAATGCAATTAATTCCAAAATGCTATGTTTGTTTCTTTCAGTATATACCAATGCCAAATTTACATTATTTCGTTTTAACTTTATATCCTAACTGTTTGTTTATATTATGATGCCGAAAAGACTTTTTTCTCTTCAAAACAGTGGCTATGTATAATGATGTCCAAACGGGAATCTCTCTAAACAAAAAGCATGTATTAATTGATGGTCAGGGGGTATCTCCCAAAACACATATTCTTTATTTTCAGATGAAAAGTTGTGTACCGACGTATTAAGGCAGTGGGTAAAAAAAAACGTGCCCTTTGGTCTTCTAAATACGTGTCACTAAAAGAGTAATTGCGATAATCATCCGAGGATGATTGTTATTCCATTGGGAAACTTGCGCCTTCAAAGAATTAGCCAATCGTAGTCAATTGCCTCATGCTGACCACATTATTTTCTAACAAACTTCATATTTAACCGTGAAACTTGAAATACGCATATTATTTCCAGTTTAGGGAATAAAGTTTTTTTTTTAAATTTGTAAAGAAATATATCGAAATTTGTTCTCTGTTATTGGCACTGATTGGCACTGATTTGCACATTTTGTTTTTAACAAGGACATCAATGGTATAATATATAGTTAACATAATTATTAAGATTTTTTCCTATACATTTAAGGTTTAATGTAAGCACTATTAAATTATCACAGAGCTTTAAAAAGTAGCGGAAGGTGTCGATTAAATTCTGAATTTGTGCTCTGACTGCCGTTTCTGTTTAATCCACGACAGTTTTGAATTTCAAACTTTCAAAATTAAGTAAAGATTCCTTCTATACATATATGGCATGCATTTAAAGTGTATGAAAACACTCCAATCTAGCAGAAAGAAACTGCTTGATTGGATCCCCATCGAAAAATAAAGAATGTGGGTCCAATAATTTTTTTCTCACTGACGCCTTTTTTTTTACAATATTTTAAAACCATATTTGCATTTTGAGGTTTTATTAACACTTTGTCGTATTTTTAAACTAGGATTATGTATTTGCTTGAAACTCAAAAGTATTTATAAAAACAATTTATAAGAAAGAAATTCTAAATCAAAAGTAAAATTGTGGCGGAGTTAACTCTTACTGACTGCCTTTAACTTAGAAACCAATAAAATTATAATGCTTTTCAAAGCAAAACTTAACAAACCAACTGTAAAAGGTTGCAGATTTCTTTAAGTAAAAAAAAGAAGATGAGGTATGATTGCCAATTAGACAACTATCCACAAAAGACCAAATTGACACAAACATTAACAACTATAGGTCACCGTACGGCCTTCAACAATGAACAAAACCCATACCGCATAGTCAGCTATAAAAGGCCCCGATAAGACAATGTAAAACAATTCAAAAGAGAAAACTGACGGCTTATTTTAGTAAAAAAAAATGAACGAAAAACAAATATGTAACACATAAACAAACGACAACCACTGAATTACAGGCTCCTGACTTGGGACAGGCACATACAAAAATATTGTGGTGGGGTGTCCTTTAACAGCTATTGAAAGTATTTTAAGTACGTATGGAAAGTAGTTGCAAAATCTGGTAAACATAAGTCATACACTTCAATATTAAAATATTTTCTGTATTTCCTTAGTGACAACCAAAATATTTTGTTTTTTTTTCATATGAGGGACTAGGAAGCTTTTTGATCAGAACGTTATCATTGGTCAAACTATAGATATTATTTTCTTACAGGAGACATGTCAACAAAAATTTAATACGTGTAATGTTTTGAGAAATGGCCTCTACTTATCTAAATATGTATTTAAAATACAATTTAAATCAAGATCAAATTATTGAAATGAATTAAACTGATCAAAATCTCAACAATTTTCTATCGAAAACATTTTGAATGACAAATTTTCACATACTAAATGTTAAACGCTGATTTTACAGACATACTTCCGCATACATAGAATACATATCTAACCGTCATTACACTTAACATTAGTACATGACAGAATTTGCCTTATGAATAGACATTCACGAATTTTAATTTGGCCGACTATTTTTAATTCAACTAAAGGTACAACAAACAAAAAGACAAAAACATTCAGTTACTGTGAACCAAAATGAAACAACTAAGTATATAGAACATATACACATAGAAGTGGATTCTTTTTACAATTTAAAGCATTCGTTTGGTTTTGTTTTATATTTGACAAAAACTTGTAGAAGTTATGATAAGCCCATTTAAATTAAAAATAGATATTTTTAATCTACCAATTTGAAAATGAAATCAATCGGGCCGTTTTATATCTCTAGCATGAATACATATGAATTCTTATTTTAAATAAAATTTCACACAAAAATAAACATTGGGATAAAGACTGAGTTCGTTGCCATTGTTATATTATTGTTCGTTTCGGTGTGTATTACATTTTAACGTTGCATCGTTTGATTTATCTTGTTTTTGAGTGTATATTCACATTGCGATAAGACGTGTCACGGTACTTGTCTATCCCCAATTCATGTATTTGGCTTTGATGTTATGTGTGTTATTCTCTTGGGATTTTGTCTGATGCTTGGTCCGTTTCTGTGTGTGTTACATTTCAGTGTTGTGTCGTTGTTCTCCTCTTATATTTAATGCGTTTCCCTCGGTTTTAGTTTGTTGCCCCGATTTTGTTTTTTGTCCATGGATTTATGAGTTTTGAACAGCGGTATACTACTGTTGCCTTTATTTATTCATGATAGATTGCTATTTTACCAATAATAAAATGTGAATGATTACATTTCTAAAACAAATCTACACGTAAATTTCAACCATTTGATGAAACTATGTAATGACATATCTTCTGTCTGAATTTCCAAATTGTATATTGTATTTCCTTTTCTTTTATTAGTTGAACTAGATTACTTTTGAAGGAATCGAAGGATTTTACAATTTTTTTTTTAAATGTGTTAATAAATTTGGACTGATCACACCCACATATTACGAAGTACGTTTAGTTGGATTAGATGAAACGGATAGGCTTTTCTAAAGTTAAAAATATGAATCTTAATCTAGCCAGGTAAAGATCATAAAAACGAGAAAATCGATGAGCTTAAAGATGAAATAAAAAAAAGTAATTTTGAAATTTCGACTTATTATACATATTGACTGGTGATTTTCAAGTAATGCCTGATGATTTAGTACATGTATACAGCTAACTTGAGGTGGATGGAAGGGGGAGTCTTAATGTAAAGTCCTAGATACTTTAAATGATTTTTTCGTGTTTTCGTGTTTCAATAGTACTGTTTCTGTTCGTCTACGTTTTATTCAGTAAGGTTGTAGTAGTGCAAATAGATAATGGGTGTCATGTTTTCATATATGCACTCTCCTTATCCAATTATAACCAATTATTAGAACCAAGTTCTAAAATATTGTTTAAAAATAGCATAGTTGCAACATTTTTATTATTCTAAATGTTATAATTGATTTGACGTAGTAAATTCAAAACACTACCAAGGTTCTAAAATTGCTAGTTAAAAGCTTGGTGTCATAGATAAATTTTATAAATTTCTGCGCAATCCTAACAATTTAGTATTGACTGTAAAAACAGCCTCCCTAGACGGAATTAACTATCGTGAAGGTAAAATAAATTCTTCAACTACAAGGTTTACTTCAAGACTGAAATGGAGGGTTATACATTTGTTGAAGAGACGACAGTTACAACAAAGCGTACAATCACTCTCAAAAAGGTATTTTGCTTCTTCATAAGTTTTACATTAACCACAGTGATCGTTTGAAATAACGTTTTTTTTTCTATTTGTTTGTGTTTTGTGTTATATTTTCACTCTTAGTTACCTTAAGCTTTCTTAAGACATTATAACTTGAAAGCAAATACTATTTAAAATACACAATAATTTATATTCATGTTTAACCTTGTTTCAAATGTAAATATAATTAAATGGTCACAGTTACGAATTA